>NC_133375.1:4048264-4097654 GCF_049309525.1 Garra rufa | reverse complement strand
TCATTATTTGCTGTCAATTTGACACTGACTTAAGATTCATCGAATGAACGTTGACAATAGACGTTGATTTTGGTCACCCGAATTTTAACCAAATATCAACAACTTATGATGTTGATGTATAGTAGAGTAGAGTAGAGTAGAGTAGAGTAGAGTAGAGTAGAGTAGAGTAGAGCAGTATATTATAGAAAAGTGTGGTTCTGTATAGTATAGCATAGCAGAGTATAGTATAGTAAAGTATAGTATAGTAGTATAGTATATTATAGTAAAGTGTGATTCTGTATAGTACAGTACATTATAGTAAAGTAGAGTATAGTAGTATAGTGTATTATAGTATAGTGCAATGTGATTTTGTATTGAAAATGAAAATTGGGTTGATGTCACTATATAGTATAGTATAGTATAGTATAGTATAGTATAGTATAGTATAGTATAGTATAGTATAGTGGTATAGTATATTATAGTAAAGTGTGATTCTGTATAGTATAGTATATTAGAGTAAAGTAGAATATAGTAGTATAGTGTATTATAGTAAAGTGTGATTTTTGTATAGTATAGTATAGTATAGTAGAGTAGTATAGTATAGTACAGTGTGATTTTGTATTGATAATGAAAATTGGGTTGACGTCACTATATATTATAGTAGTGTGATTTTGTATTGATAATGATAATTGGGTTGACGTCACTATATAGTATAGTATAGTATGGTATAGTATTGTGTGATTTTGTATTGATAATGAAAATTGGGTTGACGTCAATATAGTATAGTATAGTATAATATAGTATAGTATAGTGTGATTTTGTATTGATAATGAAAATTGGGTTGACGTCACTATATATTATAGTAGTGTGATTTTGTATTGATAATGATAATTGGGTTGACGTCACTATATAGTATAGTATAGTATAGTATAGTATAGTATGGTATAGTA
This sequence comes from Garra rufa, assembly GCF_049309525.1. Lineage (NCBI taxonomy): Eukaryota > Metazoa > Chordata > Actinopteri > Cypriniformes > Cyprinidae > Garra > Garra rufa. The sequence goes on along the minus strand of NC_133375.1, from coordinate 4,096,725 downwards.
TTGTGTGATTTTGTATTGATAATGAAAATTGGGTTGACGTCAATATAGTATAGTATAGTATAATATAGTATAGTATAGTGTGATTTTGTATTGATAATGAAAATTGGGTTGACGTCAATATAGTATAGTATAGTATAATATAGTATAGTATAGTGTGATTTTGTATTGATAATGATAATTGAGTTGATGTCATTATATAGTATAGTATGGTGTAGTATAGTATAGAATAGAGTGATTTTGTATTGATAATGAAAATTGGGTTGACGTCAGTATAGTATAGTGTAGTGTGATTTTGTATTGATAATGAAAATTGGATTGACATCAGTATAATATAGTGTAGTGTAGTGTAGTATAGTGTGATGTAGTATGGTATAGTATAATATAATAAGATTTTTGTATAGTATTGTGTATTGCAATTTTGTATAGTATAGTATATACTATATACTATAGGATGTATAGTATAGTATATACTATATAGTATATACTATAGGATGCCTTTCTGTGTGGAGTTTGCATGTTCTCCTCGTGTCTGCGTGGGTTTCCTCCGGGTGCTGCAGTTTCCCCCACAATTCCAAAGACATGCATAGAATTGAACAGTCTAAATTGGCCGTAGTGAATGAGTGTGTGAGTGAGTGGGTGTGTCCCAGCACTGGGGCTGCACGGGTTGCGTCAGGAAGGGCATCCGGTGTAAAACATGTGCCAAATCAGTTGTGCGGATCACTCCGCTGTGGCGACCCCTGAGTAGAAGGGAATAAGCCGAGGGAAGAGAGAGAGAGTATAGTATAGTATATATAGCACCTAAAAACAACAAAATATCAACGTCAGCTGATGTCGGTATTGGATATCAATTTAAAGTTGACAATAGACGTTAAATTGACACTGGATTTTGGTCACCCGACGATGCAACCAAAATTTAACCAAATATCAATTATGATGTTGTGTGCCTGCAGGGTATAGTAGTATAGTACAGTATAGTATAGTCTCTATTATTTGCTAATACTGTTATATGTGTCTACATCCTGCCATTTATTAAGCAGAAACCAGAGCTTGTAATTCATGAACATACAGGCCCAATGACGCCGCAGGAGCAAGTGCAGGGTTGCACAGCTGACCTCTTGGCAGAAAGGACAGGATGCAAATGGAGAGTAATCTTAGAATCAGTTAAACTGCTTTCATGCAAAGCAATGCAAATATGCCACGTGTGGTATCGGGCCAAAGCAGAATGCTCACTTTTGGTTGCCATCATGCCCTGTCTTTGAACCCTTGCCCAGCATACACACATCCAAACCCTCTTTCCCCCATCACTCCCCTCCCTTCCCCACATACACACTCCTGAGAGCCGAGTGCAGTAGATTAGTGACTTCACAATGACGAAAGGTTTACAATTCCTCATGTCCAACCTCCAGATGTTTCTATTTCTCATAGTAACACGTCCCTGATTAACCACTCATAGGAGGAGACTTCATTTGTCTGATATATCACTATTCCCAAGGGCTGCATTCATTTGGGGTGCAAGACCACCTGAATTTGGATGAATTCAATCCATATGTGAGCGCAGCTGTTGAATCTTTAGCCCTTCTCTGGGTACTCCTTCACATGAATGAAAACAATCTGGTACAATCTGGCTTAGATGTTCAACTTTTTTTGCGCAAAATAAACGATGTGGTGTAAAGCATTAAAAGCATGACAAAAGTTAAGTTGCTGGCTGAAGATGCCAAAGGCAAGCTGAGACGAAAGACATAAGAAACACACCATTTATCCTTGTCTATCCATAGTTGAAAAAACTGAATGGGACAAGAACGCAAAAAGTGGAGAATAGTTTTGAGAATCACGTTCCTCATAATGCTCAGAATATGCGTATGCTTGTTATGAGAACATCCAAAGAGTGCTCTCAAAGGTAAAAATATATCAAAAAATATATTTTTTTATTTTTTCTCAAATTGTTGAATGTGCCCCCAAGGAGCCATTTTAATGATAATAATAATTCTGATAACTTTCCCAGAACAGCTGGATTGAAATCCTTGCCACAATCTAAACACTGCGTGAGTCACTCTTGCAGAAAATTGGATTTTATAATACCATTTTCGTCATTTTTTGCTGGGGTGCATTTTGTCTTCCTACATTTGCACAGAATGAACATCTTAGTAACAGTCAAGATGCACTTAAGAAATATGGTTGCATTCAGTATGAGAGCGGTCAAAAAAAGGGCTCCCGGTGACAAAAGGTTTTTAAAACTTTTTTCTGAATGCATTCTAGACACATTCATTAAAAGTTTGCAATTACTTACTGATAGCATTCTATTACACCTGTTTCATTATGCACACATGTAAAGCTGCCCAAACTACAGGTCTTTCGTATGAGAACAGCGAGCACTAATGTAATCTCAAAGTAATTTCCTCTTGCTTTGGCAGGTCTAGTGCACACATGCAGCGAGGCATTGATTGACCGGTGTGATGTGTGACTGGACTGGCACCCCTGTTATCATACTCCATCCTGTTTGTCGTAATGCTTTCTTCACCTTGGTGATAACATAAAAGTCTATTGAACTAGATTATGTAATGAATTCTAATGTTCTGTAGTTGCTCAGTTACTAACAGCCTGGCACAATCAATCACAGTTTGGCATCGTACTGCTTTTTATTGGCCAAAGCTTTTAAAGACAAGTATAAGTTGCTGAGAGAATATAAGAATTAGACTTACTGAAGTAGCAGACACAATATTTCCTTGATTTGGTCAGCTGTGTGTGCTTTTGTAAAGCTATCAGTGTGATTGACAAATGAAGCAGGTCACTAGAAGTTGAGAAGAGAAAAGTAAAGTGTAAAGTTACTGCAGTAAATAAAACACCAGACCTACAATACAACACATCTACAAATCAAACCCCTGAATGGTGAAGGCTTCAAAAACATCTTTTGAAAAGCTTTTTCCAGATATCAAAGTGAAAAGAAGTTTGGGAGAAATCCAACCAGTTTAATGGAATCTTTATAGAAAGGTAGCCTAATAACTTCTTACAAGCAAGTTAGTGAACCACAAGTCTCAGAGCTAGTCTTTATCTGCTTTCGTCTACATCTGAATGCCTTAAATGAAAAGAGGATGACCTTTCCTGCCACTCTTCAACCCCTATTGTATTTTCCACCATTACAATAGAAACCGCTAAATTTGTGGGAGAATATAGAAGAGTTCATTTCCTAACAGGGTTTCATCTTGTATTATCACTTGGAAAACAAATGAAAGTAATGTTCTTTGTAAAGAGGTTTTCTAAATGTGGAATATATCAAACCCACCGGTGCATTTTGAACAGGTACATTGCAATGATGTTATTTGGCCCATTATGGTGCTTTCACTGTGCAAATGTTAAACAGCTTCGCAAAGGCAAAATAGTAGATAAGACCTTCTGATTCATCTGATGGCATTGCAGAGGATGTGGTGATCTGTAAGTATGGGGTTGGAGGCACAAATCCATTCATGACTCACAATCCATTGATGGTGTTTTCACTTGGAAACACCTGCTAAATGTACACCACTCTCACGGATGTGAAAAGCGCTCAGATGTTGCACTTTATGTTACTCAGCAAATTAAAAATGTTTGTTGAGTGCTGATGAAATAACTGGTAATGGTATTGAAAAAAAAAACAATGAGAAACTTAGTTGTTTGAAGGCTTAAACCTCAGGGCTTTGTCATAAGAAAAGTCAGCAAAAGTGGGGTTTATTGTGGTTAAGTGTGAATTTTACATTTTATTGTGTGTGTTTGGGTTAAAAGAAATTCAGGGTTACATTTATTACACTTGAATATGTGAGCCTGAACCACAAAACCATTTATAAGGGTCAGTTTTAATAAATAAGCTTTCCATTGATGTATGGTTTGTTAGGAGGACAATAATTGGCAGGGATACAACTATTTGAAAATCTGAGGGTGCAAAAAATCTAAATACTGAGAGAATTCCCTTTAAAGTTGTCCAAATGAAGTTCTTAGCAATGCACATTTCTAATCAAAAATTATATATTTATATCATAAAGATTTTTGGCATAAAATTTGACCCGTACAATATATTTTTGGTTATTTCTACAAATATACCCAAGACTGGTTTTGTGGTCCAGGGTCACATATGTTAAGATAAGGTTGGTCTATAATGAATTTGAAGTGTGTTCTCAAGAGAAAGCTGTTTTTTTATAAATGTGAGGCTGTAATTTCAAATAAACCATGTGATATTTTGTACAATTGCTTTACTGTTTGCTGTAGTTTTACTTTATTATGTATGTATTTATTTATTTCAGCTGTTTTGTGTTTCATTCTAGTTTTGCTGTTTCAGTATTGCTGAAAAGCCTCAATAGGCTGTTTAATGGCAGGTTCCCTATGGGACAACTTTCCCCATAGAGGGTCATAACATGGAGGACACAAAAGGTCAGCCATTGCTAAAAAACATTACGTAGACAATAATGAAAATGTTTAAAACTTTTGTGTAGCTTGAAATTAAGTTATGTGCCTGCATATACATAATCTGAGAAATATTAATTGAAGTAAAAAATTGTGAAAACTAGCCCCAGCCTCAGTAACAACAAGATGCTCTTGACCGTCCCTTTAGGAATTAAAGTGTATTCAGAATAAATTACGGCTCTTTTCCTTTCTCCAAGGCTCAAAGTGAGCAGATGTCTCACTTAAACATGACTATGCTGATTGGGTGATTATTCACGCACGGACTTTAGTGTCACATTACGCGTGCGCTTCTGCACGTGCGCCCTGCGCGGGCTCGAGTGCGCGAGTTGCGCGACGCGCAAAGTCAACACAGTGATGCTTTCCATACGCTGCACGATTTGTGTCAATAACTGCGTAGTTTATCTGTCAGCTGGAGACGATTGCGCCTGCTTCACCAACAATAGAGGCATTATTGCATGAGGGTCCGTCAAAATGCCAAAGCGATAAAAATGCGAGTGATTTGAATACCTTCAAATGTTATTTCTCCAAGACATTTAAGAAAAACAAAGAACGCAATACATTTGACTAAAACGCGATCCTGCAGTAACGCTTTAGCAGACAGTTGAAATATAACACTGCAAGGATTACTGAATGAAACAAGGAGATAAAGAAAAACAAACTGTCATTTGCCAAGGCCAGTAATGAGATTTAGACTTGCGTGAGTTCATTAGACTAACAGGACTGGGGTCATATGGATGCCATATTATTTAATAGACCGGTTTGCTCATTTAAAGTGACGTAAATCTTTATGGCGTAGCGGATCTGAGTTTTTGAGTAATAGGGTACATTATGAGGATGTTCCAGACGCTGGGTTTGATAGGAGTTTGCTTACTTTTGAGCTTGGCAAGACCAGCAAACCATCCAAGTCAGGTTTAAAACGCTCTAGCAGTGTCATAAATAGTAAGCAATGCTTAATTATAACCTGCTGGTTAAGGGGGGTTCTAGCACTTTTAGCTCTTTTTGTGTTCGTTCACCGGGGTAAAGTTAAACTGAAGCACGCATGAGCTCCGTTGTGACGTTATGAAGGATCAAATACGCGACGCGCTCTTTGAAGTGGACGCGTATATTTGTATATGACAACAGTGCGCGGATGTGAGCGTTTTCCCAATCGCCTTTGCCAAGTTGAAAGGAACAGCAAACTTTACGCCATATGAGAAGCCCATTTAAATGCTACGGATCAATGAATGAAAGTTTGAGCTGAGGCAGTGTGAGAGCGCCTGCTGTGATGTGATTGGGCTGAGCGGCGAGCTCGTGATGCTCGGGCACATATAAAGGGCGACCTGCGCTCCTGTCATGCACGCGGCTGGAAGAAGAATTTGCTGAAGAGATCAGCCGGACAGACAGAGCCTTCATGATACTGCCCACATCACACGCATTTCCTCAACGAAGTCGCCAAGAACACGTACCGCACAGCGCGCATAGAGACATAAAGGAAATCCTCTTTTATTGCCCTTCATAAAAGCCCCAGTGTCATTTAGTGAGAGATGCCGCCAAGGACCGGACTTTTGCTGCTCGCCGTGCTCATCGCCTCCGCGTATGAACTGGATCAGAACGAATCCTACTCGCCCAGGAGAGCACGCTTCTCCCACAACAGCCCCTGTAAGTAGGAAGCGTTCGGGAATAATGAGCCGGTTGTGTGCTGACACGCATGCATTGGGCTCGCTCGGTCTAGGGTAGATCATATGAGAGCTGTCATCTCCTCCAGGATGAGCTGCTCTCATCCAATGCATCTATTGACCTGCTCTGTGACAGATGTATCACTGAATATCATGTTCATCCTCTGACCTGCATATGAGGGACTCATCATAGCTCATGATGAGCTTCTTGTGATGCATTGAGCGCGATGAATGAATGTGAATGATGATTCCGCCGCCGCTTTCAGCCTCAGAAGCAGGACTTTCTACATTGGGGAAGAAAATGCTAGAGTAAAAACCTGTTAATTGCTTACCTTGCCACATAGCGTGAAAATAGTATTAGATCTTTTAAAGACAATACTTTAATTGTAAAATTGTAAAAAATAATACATAATTAGACATAAACCTTATAATTAAAAAGAGCATGCATATTTAACAAGGGAATACATATACTTTTAAATACTGTTAAAATGATGTTTCTTGTAAGTAAAAAGTATAAATTGCATTATTTAACCTTTATTTATCTAGGCAAGTCAGCTCAGACTAAAATTTGTATTTACAACAACATTCAGGCATATACAATAAAAGTATGCTTATTACACATCGATACACTGAAAGAAATGGTGTAGAAATAATTTTTACTCAGAAACTGCTAGTAAATTTCATATTTAATTGCAAACAAACGGCAAATACCAGTAAATTCAAAAATAGAAAAATTATAAAGATTGAAATAGTATTTGTGTTTGTAAAACTATAAAATATATATATTTTTGTATATAAAGTGTATGAAGTTTGAACCGCGTTATAATTTACGGAGAAAAAAAAAAGTATTTTATATGTAAATATATGAATCAGTGAGAGTTGTTTCCTGAATTCCCTGCATAAATCATCACATTTATTTATTTTCCGGTCCTTTAATTGATCAAACATAGTACTGTGCTGATATTTCATATAACAGCACTGGGGCATTTTACTGTTTGTATTGCACCATTTGTCTCTTTTGCTGAGTGAGTTGCAACATGCAAAGCTTTATGTTTTGGCTCCTTTTGTAACATAACTGGCCAAATTATGTATGAAATTTGAATATTAACTTCTTGCTGTGTACTGAATATAAGTATGGCTTTGCAACCACAGGAAATCACAGTCATGCTGATATTCACTACTACAGCACTTTTGCTTGTGTGATAATTGGATCATTTTGTGTTACTCAGTTACTGGTGTTTTGCATTTGTGTGGGTGACACTGGTTCGGTCTTAATGTTATTATCAGATACAGTTGGCATTTTTTTTATGATCTGATGTTATTACCTAATTTTACAGTAACAGATTCCAATAGCTTGAATGTTGATATATTGACATTTTATAATTGAATAATATATCATTACTGTATTTACAGTCTGGTAGATACGTTTGGCAACCACAGCTGCCAAGTTACTGAAAAAAAATCTGGCATACTGTACTTTTAGTTCTGGCGTCACACTGAACAGGCAGATTTGTCAATATAGATCATTCAAAACCTTTACATTTCGAAAACTGCATTTTAAATCACTGCAGTACTTTTTAAATATCTGTACAGCTAATGTAAGTGGGTTTTTTTTTTTTTTTTTTTTTTTTTTTTTTGGTTGTCTGCTTTTTGAGGTAGATCCAGTGAGTGGTTTGTATATGAAAAGCTTTCCCCAGTGAGGTCATACTATCATGCATATCATCACATACACCTGAACCAGCTAACCGAGGTCTTCAGGTTCAGGAAAATGACAGGTTATACAGGTAGAGAACTAGAGGGTGGGCAGGTCGCTTACACTAACTTTTAAAGGACTAGGCACAATGGATGCTTTAAATGACATTGTGTGCACCTGAAAGGACCCAGCACTATTAAAGATGATGAATTGTTCTGACCTGCTGCTCATTATATTGAAAACTGAAGATCTGGTGTCAGTGTTACAAAAGGTTCTTGCTTTGTCTTGAATGAAGTCAGTAATTAATATGCTGCAAAGAAAAACCCGTCCAAGTGTCAAATAGTGGATCTGTGTGTGGTGTGGGACACTCAGTTCCGTTCTGTCTCTGGTCGGGACGTGAAAACCTTTGTCAAACTCCACTTGGTATTTGCATAACTTCCTGTTGTACTTAGTTGCCAGGGAGACATGTACTGACTCAGTGCTTTTGAGACAAAGAGACAGTGGTGCACTAATAATTCCAAAAGCGCAAAATGAACAGTATATACTTTACTAAACAAAAGGGTATTTTTACCCTAAAAAGGCTTTTTTTAATGCTGAAATCAAAATCTTAACTTCCATTAGATAAATCATTGCTATATATTTTATAGAGTTCATTCATTTAAAATTGGACTTTATCGTCATCAGTTGTAAGTTGATGATAGGGTAAACATATGCCCTCTTTTTCCCAAGTATGTCCTGGCTGGGATTTCTAAATTGCCTAATGTGTCCAGGTTTTGGCTATGTAGTCAAAGTTGGCCAGTAGCATGCAGGCATTATTCACAATCATCCAATCGTGACATGCATCAACGCAATGCAAATATCCATATAGATAATCAGAGCTGGGTAGTAACTGATTACATGTAATCTGTATTACGTAATCAGATTACAAAAATCAAATAATTAGAGTAACTCTTAATTAGAGTATATTACATTTAAAAATGCAGTAAGTTATTCATAATTTATTGATTTTTTTTTTCTCTTTTAAATTTTCCTTTCGAAAATTCCTACTGTGTCTTACCATTTAGCTTTGACTATAATCACAAATGTTGTTTAACTAAATACATTTAACAAAATATCTCTAAAGGAAGTTAATATTTTAAATAATTTAACAAATTTGCATGTTTACAATACTCATAGGTTAATGGTCGCACTGAAATGCAGGTAAACAAATTTCATTAATTAATAGCTTTTTATCACTTTTTATCCCTATTCACATAATATTGTAATATTTAATGCATTTTATGATGTTGATATCAAAAATGGAATATATTTTCTAGGGATATGCCGTAATCCAAATACCATGTTCAGAAAGGAAATGACAAGTACTACGGGAAGAAAAACAATATGGGAGGGAAAAAAATACAGTATTTTAATGCTTTCTCTCACAATTATATCGTTGGGTAATTATACTGTATTTATTACATGGCTCTGTGGAATAGTCAATTCTGATTGGTCAGTCACCACATTGCAATGTATGTTATTCCTAGATAACAACCGGTAAAAGCTAATTACAAAGGCGCTGTTCACTTGCTAGGATTTTTTTTACATTTTAAAATATTAAAACCCAATATTGCAATTTTACGAGTACAATTGTTTAATTATGTCATCCTGGTATCGTAGACTCGCTCTCTCGTTTCACAAATGCAGTTCCTGCTGCCATTTTGAGATGGTTGTTTTGTACACTGTAATGCATTATAAGATAACTAACAAACTGGTAAAATTGTAAACATTTTTGTCTTAAATCAGTATCGTTTATCGCCATAATTATTTATATGGTGAAATGTTGTGTAATAAGTGCTATGACTGCACCGTATTCCTTACATGTCCGTCTAATTTGAACTTGCTGTTTGATAGCAACAGCTTTCTTCATGGAAGCTTTGCATTACAATATTTTAATTCAGATCAATGTTTTATGTCCAGTTATTTACTTTTGTGGCAAGCAGCTGTGTAATAAGTGGGATAAAGTACATCCAGCTGGTTGTTATCGCAAAATAAAGCCCTTCAGTCTTATACAACCTGTCAGGGTTTATTCTGTGATAACAACTGGCTGTACGTTATCCAAAAATTATCCATAAAATGAGGGCATCACAGAGCCACTAATAATATGTGGGGAATGGAAATCGCTTTTGAATGTGCACTTGCTTTTTACTTTCACTTTCGAGATTCGTGATTACATGTACACGTATACTATGGAGCGTACTTACCACACATTTTACAAAAGTAGATGTTTGTCAGTAGTGCTCAGAATCTAAAATCATTCTATCAGTCATCTCTCCTCTGTTTGTGAAGTACGTGAAATTGTATGTACTACAATGTAACAGGCAAGCGGCTAACCATGTCCCTTTTGTGGCTCCATATTCATTGCCTTTCCGAATACGAATTCACTATTTGGGCGCATCCCTATTTCTTACTCTTTGTTTTTTATACTAATATGGTATTTTAAATTTGAGTTTGAAGTTTGATTAGACCTAAATTACATTACTAACTCCAGTTTTCATTATATAATTTGTAATCAGTAACAGACTACATTTGCTAGTAATCTACCCAGCTCTGCATATATGCACTCTCAGAAAAAAAGGTGAAGTTCTCACTGGGGTGGTAGATTTTCAAAAGGTACTAATGCCATTTAGATAATAATATGTGTTGAAATGTGCATTTAAGGTACTAAAAAGCACTCTTATGGGTGAAAAAGGTAAAAAGATTTACCTTTTTTAAAAAAAAAGTACTCTATTGAAAGCTGTTAATTGTAAATCACATCAGTAAGACCAAAATTGAATTGAATTATTTTTATATGAATACATTAGCCTTAAGTTTATCTATAATCTAAAGTGTGCTCCAAAACAATAGCAAAAATTATTTAGAAGATATAAGCATTCAAAACTTACAATGTATAATTTCCACCAACATGGATCAACGATTTTGATGACATCAACCTGCACTTCAGCTTCTCGTCAAACTTTCTGTCCAATCAAATGTTTTCTAGAATATGAAGCATCCCACCCCCTACAGTGTAAATATGCGCTGAAGCTGCAGCTGAAATTGGTCACTTGTTCACGGAGTTAGTATTTTCTGTGCAGTGGACTATATAGTGGACTAGGGGATAGGGAATGATTCAGACAGTTGGGGCGAAATAAGTCTGGTCACGCGAGTCTGCTCTGGTCCAGAGAAACGATAGCACAGAGCGAATCATATGCTTGAATCAGTGAAGACCACAAAACGTATCGAACCCATTTGAATTCTACACAGAATTCTACATTTTATAGCGATATGGGTGAGATTTAAAAATGGTATGAGTAGAAGAGATTTTCAAGCTACATACTTTTCAAACTACTACTAATTCTTATAATCACTGTTTTGCTTTAGTAACATTTTAAAGGGATAATTCACCCAAAAAATGAAAATTTGATGTTTATCTGCTTACCTCCAGGGCATCCAAGATGTAGGCAACTTTGTTTCTTTAGTAAAACACAATTGAAGATTTTTAACTCAAACCGTTGCAGTCTGTCTGTCATATAATGCCAGTCAATAGTTACCAAATCTTTAAGACTAAAACATACACAGACAAAACCAAATTAAACCCTGCAGCTTGTGATGATACATTGAGGTCTTAAGACACAAAACGATCAGTCTGTGCAAAAAACTGAACTGTATTTGTATCATTATTTAACTTTGATCCACTGCAACATTCTACTCTCCTGAGTGCGTTCACAACAGTGATCTGTCATGTGTATACGTCATTCATTGTTTACACATATTAGCCTCTAAAAATGGTAATTACTTGTGCTTATCCTGATTCTGACAACAGATTACAAACTAAAATATTAAGTTTCCTTGTGCAAACTCATCTGGGAGTGTTGACTTTTCACCGATTACATTGCCAGAGCACATTGACGTGTTGCACGCTGACTGTTGTGAGCACGCTCCATCCAGCTGAATGTTCCGTTGGATCAGAGATAAATAATGATATAAATACTGCTAGTTTCTTGCACAGACTGATTGTTATGTATCTTAAGACCTCAATGTATTGTCACGAGCCGCAGGGTTTAATTTGGTTTTGTCTGTGTATGTTTTTTTTTTACTCTTAAATATTTGGTATCCATTGACTGCAATTATATGACCGACAGACTGCAACGGTTTGAGTTAAAAATCTTCATTTGTGTTCTACTGAAGAAACAAAGTCACTTACATCTTAGATGCCCTGGGGGTAAGCAGATAAACATCACATTTTCGTTTTTGGGTGAACTATCCCTTTAAAATTATATCTAAAGGAGGAATCTATTACATTTTGGCTGTCAGAAGCTGTCAAATGTGACTTTACTAAGCTCAATGATATAAACCAATATCTATTTTAAAATATAAAATAGATATTGCCACTCTATAACTGATATAAACCAATATCTATTTTAAAAAGAGACAGGGCTGCTTGATATGTCCCGCCTTGTCTTCCTGTTTCAGCTGAAGTTTAATTTTGTGTGTTTTAAAGCACTTCAGTGGACCTTTAAGACAATTTATGTCATCCTAGTTCAAGGGAAAGTTACCCAAAAATGAAAAAAAAAAAAATCCTCCAAACCTGTATGAGTTTCTTTCTTCTATTAAACATAAAAGAATAATGTGGGTTACCAAGTTTCTGGTCCTCATTAAATTCCATAGTATTGTTTCTTTTTTTTTTTTCCCATTCTATGGAAGTCAATAAGGACCATCGACTGTTTATTAACCTACATTCCCCAAAACATCTTTTGGGCTCAGTAGAGGAATGAAAGTCATACAAGTTTCAAACAACTTGAGGGTGAGTAAATAATAACAGAAATGTAATTTTTGGGTGAACGACTTTAATGAGAAAATGTTAAAACCACAGATGGGATTTTCAGATAATGAAAAAAACTCCAGTTGTAAGTGAACTCTGCCTGACATATTAAGACAATTGCAGTGTCGTCTCCAAATCTGCAAGATCTAGCTGAGTCATGCTTTAGAGTCTGGTGTGAAGCACCGACACTCAAGGGCCACAGGTTCAAGTCAGGGTCACGCGCTCCGCAAGGTGAAATCTGAACAGGTAGCTATGTAAGTGTAGAAAATGAATTATTCATTCCAGCAATTCATCCTATTAGAAGTGTAATATCACCTGTCGAGAAGCGTATATAGGGTCTCTGATAACTTACCCAGTTGACGTTTTACAGCACTTGATGATACACGAGTGAGTAAGAGAGAAAGCAAACACAAGACTGTGCATTGTCTATTGATGTGTTTTCTTGAATCTCAAATGAGTCCTGACCTGTCGGGGCCCATCGCGGTACCCTCGAAATTATTAGAGTGAGCCGGCCAAGCTGTGTTCAAGTTTCATTAGGCACAATATGTCTAATCATCATACCTGTTTTCCCACTGCAATACAATAAGTGCTCTATGAAAGCATCAAACGCAATATCAAACCCATATTTTACGTCTCTTCTCAGCCGTGTGCAGTGTAAGTGAAGGGACAACCCCTGAACTGTGTGGCCCAATTCATCCGTAACACTGTTTTCCCTCATAGGGTTACTGATGACGTATAGGGGGTGTCCGATGATACAAAAAAAGCCTTTCTGACACACTTTCCCTCTTATAATGCCATAACAGCCGCAAAATCAGAGTAATTTCATTTGTTTTTGATGTGGCAGTGCTGGAGTCCCAGTGTTTTCCCTGGAAGCCATGGAGTGATTTGGCTTCATCATGCATTTGAATTATAAATAGCCTTGAGGAGACAAAAAGTACACTTCTGCATACTTAAATTACATACTTATTAAATAGAGTACTTAATATGAAAATAATATAGTTTAATAGAATATACTGAAGTGCAAACTGAATGTAACTTTTGGGGATTTGTAACTTATTGCATTTTATTTGTAAAACTTTTAATTCTACATGTTTCCAAAGTGCCTTTTTAAGTGTGTTAAGAAAACATGAAAGTGTCTCTCTTTATATACACTTAAGTGGGCTTTTATTTCATGAATGTTTTAAGATTCAAACTGGCATTCAATACAATCAAGCACACTACATTTTCTTGGAAACTCACATGAGTTTGTTCATGCCACAGTGCAATTTTGCTCTGATTGAGAAAAGTGATGCAGAACAACTTTTAGTCATGTTTTCACAAGGAAAACTGTTCCACTGATAAGAGAGACCAGTCATGGAAACATTTCTCCCTCACTTGTCCCGAGGCTAACAGCGAGTGTAGGAAAGTGATACAATTGTATCTGGTATTGAAATGAAGATGTTTATCATTTTTATGACTCTGTCATAGCTCAGGAGATGTAATAGAGTTCTCAGTTGCGTTTTGATGGAGTATCAACTTTGTCTTGGATGCTTCTCCTTAAATTCCTTCGTGAGACTGAAAATAGAAACAACAACAATATTAATTTAGAGAGCACAACTGATTTATTCTCGGAAGAATTTGACAGGTCGTACTGAGATGACTGACTTTAGTTTTGGTATCATGGCAAAGCTGAGCACAGTTTGAGATATTGTTTGGCTATTGTTGAGAACTTTCAAGAAGATGTGTGGAATTCATGATGGGAGAAAAACCAGCCTAAGCTTGCTTACTGGTCTTTGTTAGTCTCCCAGACTGGTTTTTAGCTGGAATTTGGGCTTGACCAGGTTGGGACACTACATGACAGACTGTCTTTTTTGCTGTCTTTTGAAGAAATATATCAAAGACCTCATGTTTGATCTTTTTTTTTTTATTATTCTTATGGGTGGTTACATTTGGCTCTAGGCTCTAGAAGTGGAAAAATATAATTTTATAATTCAACAAAGCATATCACCAAAAAAAATGGTTTATTTAGATATGGAAGGCCAAAAAAAACATGATTCCAGTGAGAAGAAGCTGAAAATTTGTACATAGAAAGTAAAGCAAATGCTAATTTGCATCTCAAGTCCTTAGAAAAGCTTTACTTAAAATAAATTAATAAATAAAACAATAAACTAATTATCTATTTTATTCCCAACCCTGGCAACATATAATAAAAAAAAACAAAAAAAAACGATTAATTAAAATTTGCATCTGCATGCATACAGCTCTGATTTATTTTAAACCAGCGCTTAATCATCATTGCTATATGTCAAAATAATGTTCACTTGGCCCTGCCATTTATTTCTTATTATTATTACTATTATTTATCTAGTCTATTTATCAAGTCTATTTACACTAACTCCACCCACCAATGTGTGATTTGGATAGTCAATAAAAGTAGTTGTTAATTATATGTCTGTTAATTATCAGTTCCAGTACTGCAGAGGATAAATTGTGTATTTTGCTCTTTTTGATGTGACCGATCCGGGTTCAAATCCCCCTGCTGGCAAACTTTTTCTCCCTTTTCAAATCTCATATCAAATCGGAAAAGCATTTATTTTCAGTAAAAATGAAGGACATAATTGACAAGTTGAAAATAAATGATCAGTTAGGGTTAGGGTAGGTGTAGGGAGAGATTATTGTCCAAATAAGGCCGTACTATTTAATAAATTGAATTAAAACTATAATTTACACTTAGTATGTAATTACTGCATAATGTGTTAATGTACTACAATACTTAGGTGCAGATAATTGCGTCTGTTCACAATAACTGTTCAAATTTCAGAAAATCCTGCTATTTCAACATAGTCTAAATAGAACTGATAGCTATTTGCACTTAGTGTAAATGCCATCTATCGTTAAGAAAATATGCTATTTTCACTTAGTGCAAATAGCCACTGCCCTTTTTTTATCTAATATGGTTATGGGGAGTCACTTTCAATAGAAATAAATGGGCCCAATTTTCTGATGATTTAAAATCAGAAGTGTGTGGCTTATTAATAATAATGGTTACTAATTAAGATGTGTTTTTCATTTAAGCTGTAAAGTACATTGCCTTGGTTTAAGTTATAATGGATATATCAGACACACACAAAAAGATTTTTCACAATAAATTCACGCCAAATGACATACTGTTTATATTGTGCGGCTAACCCAACATCTACAGATTGGCCTCGTTCACTTCCATTGTAAAAAACTTGCTGTAACCCTGATTTATGCTTTTTATACAGATAATCATGGACATGTCGAAATTATATTTTGTGGTAATCGACATTAAGCCACAATTGCTGTCAATAGAGCTTAACTTTTATTGAACCCAGAATTTTCCATTAATGTGCACAATGAGCAAATGGCCTTAACAGAATGTACATCTGAGATCTTGCCCTAACCTGCTCCTATGGACAATAGACATATTCACTACGTGACATTTGGGGGGTTTCTGGTTATTTCAGAAGTCTGTCTTGTGCCAGGAGCATTGACACAGCAACACACAGCCTATTTTCCTTCAGATACAGTAAAGCGAGTGTGTAGCAACACCAGCCTCCCTCTCTCACACACACATACACCCTTGAGGTTCCTTCTCTGCATGGCGTGGGATCCCGGCCCTGCAGGCTACGAGTTTGTGCGGCAAAGCGTTTATAGTCTTTGGCGCTGAACTGTTGGAGGTGGTGGTTTGGCCCTCTTACTCAACCCGCTGAACGTTATTGTCTTGTCATATGTAAGGGTAATGGAATCAATGGGTCTTGTGCCAAAAGAGACAGTCAGCAGAACCCAATACAGTGTGGCACACATGCCCTACACCACTCTCTCTCACTCCCTGACTACGGGGGCAAACGCAGGGCACAGATCGGCCAGACTACCACAAGATCCCCACAAGGCCTGCTGTGGATGTTCTTCATTCAGTGGGTCACAGTTCCAAGAACAGAAAAATGGCTGGAATACCCATAAAAATTTATGGCAGCGAGTGGAGTGGAGTAATGACGCCAGCGCTTGGCTCAGTTGCTATATATTTCAGGGTGTCAAGTGGCTAGTCAGGCTTGTTGTTATTTGTCATTTTAAGTCGAATTTTGGCTTGCTATCAAAACTGAATGGAAACTCACACCAAGCCACGAATAAAACCCTTGTATTCGTGGAGCGTTCCCGTTTGTACTATAGTTCCCCCAGAGCGAGTGGTATTTAAACATCCCATGGGCTGGGAGGTGATAATGAGAATGTGTCCCCTTAAAAATGATCCCGTTTTCACTTGTAAGCAAGGTGAGGAATTCATTATCTCGCCTAAATGGTTTCACAAGTTCATTGCTACTACACACAATGTGTTTCTCCTCAAATCATTTCCCATGAGAATATGTTCCAGCATTAACTGCCCCATTCCTCACAATGGGAGTCCAGACCGTCTCCAAAGACTGTTCCCTCAACAACCTCAGTGGCTTTTCTCCAGGTCTCTCTTTTTTAGGAAAGTACAAGCTGAACTGTCTACGAAGTAGAAGGAAGTTAGTTTGTTTAAATGACTGAAAAGAGAATCTGATGGATGGATCGATGGATGGGTGACCAAGAACCATTGCAGAATCTGAAATATTTTAATGTCAGGATTTGTCAAAGCACAGGGAAAACAAATGGATCAGTAGTCCTCAGAAATATTCTGTTTGATTAGTTTGCTCAAGCATGTTGCCAAATAACGTGTACATTCATGTGAAAAAATTAAAAGTAGATATGTTTTCACTGGACTTTCACAATTTTTGGTAACACAGTTGTTCACTTGGCCAAGCAATTTGACAAAACCAATGACAACAATAATGACCAGCAATTAAATACAGATGGAAAAGTTGCTGTGGATCCATTCACTAAAATTCCTCCATAACTGATTTTCAAAAAACATTACCATTGTTTGGCAAATAAACAATGCATGAACAGTTATGTATTCCCAACATTTTATTATGTCCGATTTATGCTACGCCTAAAATGACAAGGGAATTTATAGTAATGTTAATATTACTAAACCAGTTCCTAAACTTATTCTCTCAAATGTCTTGGGTAATGGAGAGCATTCACAGCTTTTATGGACTAATATAGAGCACAACAGTCACATTCCGGAAGTCAAAACTCATTCATTTTCTCCAAAGGGAAATAGAGTTTTAACAACAATTGATAAATCTTTAAAGATAGACCTTCTATGAGCTCCAAGATTGTTAATTGATTGTATATGTGACCGTAGACCACAAAACCAGTCATAAGTAGCACGGGTATATTTGAAGAAATAGCCAGCAATTCATTGTATGGGTCAAAATCATTGATTTTTCTTTTATGCCAAAAATCATTAGGATATTAAGTAAAGGTCATGTTCCATGAGGATATTTTGTAAATTTCCTACTATAAATATATCAAAACTTAACTAGTAATATGCATTGCTAAGAACTTAATTTGGACAACTTCAAAGGCAAATTTTACAATAAAATTAAAATACATTGTTTGTATAGATACAACTTTAAATTAATAGTTTTATACTTCTCTGTATTTTTAATTGGATTATGTAATTTGCATTGTGAATAGTACAGTCCTTGTGTTTTTGTCCGATTTTCAACTTCTTTGCCAACGCTTTAGAAACTAATTCTCACTATTAACTAGTTGCTTATTAGCATGCATATTACTAGAATGTTGGCTGTTAAGCATATAGTAGAAAATTAGAGTTTATAGAAGCAAAACATAGTTAATAGTGGGAACTACAGTGTGTCTAACTATTAACGAGACACTACAGGTGAATAGGGTAAAATTTTTAACTAGCAGATATCACCATGAAACTTTCCCAGTTGATTACCTAAGATGAGAAAAAAAAAATGTATTACAAAGTTTCTGTAATTTTATGTTTAAATATGCAAATTAGGCATTATCTAATTAAATATGCGCTAATTTTCCTATATTTTAAAAAACGAAATCTCAGAATTGGATAAGGCCAGGTTCAAAATTCTTTTTTCATTGTGTTCACATATTAGATGGGGAAAAGATTACAGAGGGATTTATGGATATCTACTTTTGTTGTCCTGTAAATCAGAATATACTGTCAATAGCCTTAAAAATGTATTTTCGCCATGTTTTTTGGAATAAAATGTTATATAAATCAGGCTAGGAATAATATATTTATAAATCCCTCTGTAATTGTCTTCATAATATAACTAGGTACAAGACTGGAAAGTTTGGTGTATATAGGTGCTACTGAAGTGGAGATTTCGGACTTGGAATATGAGAGAAAAGTCATTTTGAGAAAATGGGCTTTAAAGATTTATATTGTAAAAATTCCACACATTTTTATATGAAAACATTGCTAATAAGCAAAACAACTGGCCAAGTAATTGTTTATAACAATGTAGACCATGAACAATGACAACTGAATAAAACATTGCCAAATAAGACCTTCAACTAACCACAGAGAACCACAAATACAGTTGTAAAGTGCACTTTATTTATAGATTGGCTTATATCTAAACCACCCTGGTTTCCCATCGACAGCTTACGTTCAGATGCGCTTCCCGAGGACATTTCACTGGTAATCCATCACTAATTTTCCTTTTCCCCCTTGCAAGTGACAACTGCTGTACTCTTTTCGATGATTGACGCGAAGTCATTTTCATTCATTCACTCAAAAGATACCGCGGAAAGCTAAACCAAACAAGGAAGCGTCAAATCATACCATGTGACGATTCTGAACGAATCACGTTGTCAGAAATTATCTTCAGCCAATGAGATTGCGCATTTAGAGTTAAATCCCCTCTTTTACTTTCACGATTGGTTGCTGATAAAAAGGAAATAACCATATTTGGATCCGACAGCATTGTACAGAAGAGAGAGAGCTTTCCAGCAGTGTACGTGATGACTGGGTACAGACAGAGATCGCGGAGCAGCATGTTGATTTAGAACGCCAACTTTTGTTGAATTTATGAGAAATCTACAGACGCAAACAGACAAAGTGCAGTAAAATAAAAACCTAAATGTGTATTTCGGACTTTTTTTCACCACAAGTCTAAAAGAAGACATGTTATTGAAGACAAATATCCAAAAATCTCAAAATTGACCAATAAAAAAAAAAAAGATGTTTTTGCCTGCCGTGTCTTGCCTTAATAAACTAATTTGCTGCTATTAATAGTTAGTGCGGTAGTTGTTAAGTTTAGGTATGAGATAGGATTAAGCGATTTAAAATATGTTACTGCTGGCATGAATATGTGCTTTATAAGTGCTAATAAACAGCCAATATACTAGTAATAAGCATGTTATTAAGCCATTAGTGAGAATTGGTCCCTAAACTAAAGTGTTGCCACTACTTTCTTGCTTCAAATCAAAGTTTGTACTGTTGTGATTCTCCTTGTAGCTGATTGGTTTGGTTCATGGTTTATAACGCTTTAACAAAGACTTTTTTAAAAATGGTATGAGAAAACTGTTTCCGAACCACAAATGCATTCTATATTTGTAACTATGTAATATATCTCCATATCATACAGTATATATAGTATATATAACCAAATATATTTAGCTTGTACTTGACAAATATTACTTTAAGTTTATTCATGGTTTAACACTGACAATAAAAAAGAAAAAATCTGCTTTGTAAATTCTGCGGATTCTAGTCAAATCTAACGGTGATTTTGTTTTTGCAGCGGATGTGGCTCGCTGCTTGAACAGTGCGCTCCAGGTGGGCTGCGGTGCCTTCGCCTGTCTTGAAAACTCAACGTGTGACACAGATGGCATGCACGACATCTGCAAGTCCTTTCTCTACAGTGCTGCTAAATTTGACACTCAGGTATGTACGTTTGTATACAGTCCGAGCCAAAGAACAATAAAGATATATCAGTTCATCAATGGATACACAATATCCTATTGATGTCAAAGGCGCCTATTCAGCAGACGGATGAACCTAAGAAGCAACAGGATTGGATGAATCCTGTCAAATGAATGTGGCAGAATTCCACTGAGATCTGAAAGGCCCAATGGGAGCTATTCATTTCAAAAGTTCTTCTTACAGAGTGATTCATAAATGCTTTCTTAATTGATGGCCTTTACATTATATCACAATAATGTTGCCTTAGTGAGTTGACCGCCAATTTTATTTCAAACTAAGTTCTAATTATCTCTTCAAATTGATTAGAATGATTCATTAAAAAGAACTGGTTCTAAAAATGATTTGTTTCGAGAATTACTTTTTAGTAGTCAAACCTCTGCTTAATTAAATTAAAAACCTTTCCAGTTTCTTAAGATCTGGGGGCCTGTGCTTAACATGGGGTTTCCTGTTCATTTTGCAGGGCAAGGCTTTTGTGAAAGAAAGCTTGAAGTGCATCGCCAATGGCATCACTTCCAAGACCTTTCTAACAGTCAGACGGTGTTCCACCTTCCAGAGGATGATTTCAGAGGTTCAAGAGGAGTGTTACAGCAAGCTGGACATTTGTACAGTGGCCAAATCAAACCCAGAAGCCATTGCAGAGGTGGCTCAGCTACCCAGCCACTTCCCCAACAGGTAAAACTCCTGAACAGGATGAAAAGATTTCATCTTATGGTGTACACAAAATAAAACAGAAAAGATTTGTTGTTGAACATACTTTTTTTGTACTTGCAGGTAATAGAATATTACTTAAATAAGATGTCACTTATGTTTATAGTGAGTTTATAGTTTATAGTTATACTTTCATGACTACGTTTATGAACACAACTGAAGTAAACTTTTAAAAGTGCACTTTTTAATCATCTCAAATTAAGTTTTACTTTTAAATCATTTTCAAATCATTCATTCATTGTTAATAATCTTTTGTTGTGCTTTAAATACACATAATTTGGAAGCACTTTATTTTACAGTCCTGTTACACATCTACATACTATGTACTTATTATAGCCATTACAATAACTAGGTAATAACTTGGTAATAACCTTGAAACTAGCCCTAACCCTAACCAATGTAATAACCTTATATTATCAGTACTTTCTTAGGTAAGTACATTTAAAGTGCATGCAAGTGCTGAAAAATAAACATTTATATTGATCTTGACTAACATACTAAAGCACTTTTTTTAAAGTGAATATATTTTAATTGTAATAGTCTGACACAAAATTACAGAAGTTTCAATAGAAATGACAGTAACTTATATTTAAGTTACTATAAATGCTTGTCAGTACATTTAGCAGTATATTTTAACCATATTTCAAGGGCAAAAGAAGTAAATTACATGATGTACATTAAAGATGTACAGGTACTTAAGTCTTACATATATGTATATAGTAAGACAATCCAAAAACACTCTAAAGTTCAGCTAATTGCATTCAATATGAATTTAATGTGAAATGTGTTTCCAACACAATTGTACGCATTATATTTTATGCCATTAAGCAATGTTTAGCTAAATACTGCACAATACTGTTTTTGAATGAATTTTGACTTCAGAAAACCCAGTTAAGTCTATGGTTAAAAATGTATGCATAATTTTGCATATCAAGCATTTTCATTCAGGTTTTCAGGCAACATTTATATTGATGTTGACTAACATACTATGTATAATATGTAGTATGTAAAATGATTGATTGATTGATTGATTGATTGATTGATTGATTGATTGATTGATTGATTGATTGATTGATTGATTGATTGATTGATTGTATTATCAAGTGAATATATTTTAATTGTAATAATATGACACAAAATGACAGAAGTGTTAATAGAAATGACAGTAATGTATATTAGGTTACTATAAATGCGTGTCAGTACATTTAGCAGTATATTTTAACTGCATTTCAAAGGCAAAAGAAGTAATTACATAAAGATGTACTTAAAGGTTGTATCAGCGATTTCTAGCCTAAAACATAAAGTGTCAAATTCAGCTGAGCTTTCTTCAAGATCCGCTCGCTGCCTGCCCCATAAATTGTCTGTGAAAAAAACGCGTCTCTCTGGTCAGCCTAGGGTCCGAGATATGCCAAAAAAACAATCGGCACTACCAACCTTTCCACAGATAAACAAACAGTGTTCCAACCAATCAGCGTCAGGGGTTTGGTGTTGTGGACTTTCGCTCCGCCTCCCTCACATCCCTGCACCAGTAGGAAAGTCCACAACACCAAACCCCTGACGCTGATTGGTTGGAACACTGTTTGTTTATCTGTGGAAAGGTTGGTAGTGCCGATTGTTTTTTTGGCATATCTCGGACCCTAGGCTGACCAGAGAGACGCCGTTTTTTCACAGACAATTTATGGGGCAAGCAGCGAGCGGATCGTGAAGAAAGGTCAGCTGAAATTGACACTTTATGTTTTAGGCTAGAAATCGCTGATACAACCTTTAAGTCTTACCTACAGTAAAACAATCAAAAAACACTCTAAAGATCAGCTAATTGCATTTATTATGAATTTAATGTGAAACGTGTTTCCAACACAGTTATACGCATAATATTTTATGTCATTAAGCAATGTTTAGCTAAATGGTCAAAACAATACTGTTTTTGGATAAACTTAATGCACATTTTGACTTCAGAAAACCCACTTAAGTCTATGGTTAAAAATATATGCTTAATTTTTGCATATCAAACATTTTCATTCAGGATTTCGTAAGTACAAATTCAAATTTGCATAGAAATAGTAGAAATAGTGTAAACAAAGCAAGTGTGAATTATCATTCTCTGTCGTGAGCTTGCTAGAACCCAAATTGTTAACTGATTTAGTGGCAGAAATCAATATTTAAAAATATATATATTTGTGAGGCATTAGAAAAACATAAATAGGCTTAACACATTCTTCTGCTTCAAATTCGCTGAGCGTTCGCAGTATCTTTCTAATGCTGCTTAGCACGCAAATTTGTTGACGCACTGGCTCAGCGTGGGTTTTCTCTGTCTCGCCGCAGGTTTTATGGGAAACTACTGCAGAGCTTGATGGAGTGTGACGATGAGACGGTGGACCTGGTGAGGGCAAATCTGTTGACCCGATTAGGGCCCGAGATCACCATGCTCTTCCAACTACTGCAGAACAAGCCGTGTCCGTCTGCTGCAGTACCTACTGGAATGGAGACTCGTGGTGGGTGGCGGTGGTCTGTCAGTCCCCATGGATACAAGAACCAGCCAAATCTACGCAACAGAGATGCCTCGAATCTCTTTGGCAAGAAACGCAACATTGGTGACAGCTCTTAACTTCAGACCAATTTGCCAGTCCAAACTTAGCCATCAAGCGCAAAGTGAAAAAAAACACACACACACACACACACACACACACACAAAAAAAAATCGAAAGCAAGACAAAACAAAACAGTGGTTTATTTTCCAAGGCTATACAGGGACACATTCCTTCTCAACTGGAAAAAGGCATGCACCAGTGCGAAAACATCTCGAATGTCAAATTCTATGTTTATCACTTCATATTCGACGAGTTTTACACGTTCGAGAGGAGATCGATCTGGTTTACAGACCGATCCGCGTGTAGGTCAAGTCAAGGTCATCGTGAAACCCAGCGGGAGTCATCCAGGCCATAATGTAGAGAGCTCTTAGATAGGCTTATTTGAAAATATCTTTAGAAACGAAAGGAAAATACTATCGTAAAAATCAATAAATAGCCATTTGTATATGAAATATATCTTACGGAGATTACAGCAAAGAAAATGTATGTGTATATAAACTGAATCTAGTGTTGATGTGAAATAGTCGGCATGTGTCATAGAAATAAGAGTGTACTATTTATTTATTAACAGATATTTTACTACTACTTTAGCTGTTAATCTCAAATTGCCACTAGCCTTTTAGTGAAACTCTGCCGTTTGGCAAGAGCTATCTTTAAAAATCTATGTGCAGGAATTCATTAAATACCAAAAAACGCAAACGCCGTAAATCATAACTGGACGACCAAACGTTATTTATGAAACGAGTTAGAGATGCGCAGGAAGGGACAGATAACTTCGCATTCCTTCAGCTTCATTCTGTAGACCTACAGAAGCTTTTTTTTCACAGTTCGCAAACATTTTCTTAACTCTTGGATCGCCGCTCTACTTAATTATCTGTTCAAGTAGTGCAGTACAAATAAACTCTGAGAGGAAATTCAATTTTTTGAAGCCCTGAGCGCATTGTTAGCGCTACATCTAAACACACATTTTGGCCAACTTATTGGACAGATGAACAAATTACTCCCTGGTGAATATGACATGCAGAAGTGAGTTCAAGCGCGTTGTTCCCGGCGCTGCCGAGACAGAAAATAAAATGAATAACCTAGATGTCTATTTAAAAACGTATTAATTGAATTATTAATATTTATTTTCTTACTATATTATTTAAATGTTTATTTTATTACATTTCTGTGGGCAATATTAGTTCATTCAGCAAGCATCGGTTTACAGATATAGTGCTTTTTAATTGCTTAGGCGTCCGTTTTTTGGGAGCTGTTTGAAATTTATTTAATCTATCGCTTATTTAGTCCTTCTGAGTTGACTGTACAAGACCCATGTAATGACTCTGTGCTGGTCATGGGGGAACACGCTGGTCATATGCGTCAGGCGAATGTTATATGGGACCACTATAATGCAAACTTTGTCAAAAGTTTATTGCCACATGCTGTGTATACATTCAGGGTTAATCAGCTATATAGAGTTTAGCTTTAACAGAGTATCCAGTATTTCATAGCGCTGTCGTTAATGCGGTTCAGCCGTCGCGCGGTTAATTCGGGGCAGTCACTGCAAAGTGTTTTCCGGAGCCATTCTCGACACTATGCAATATACAATGTTTCCGAAAAGGCCTATTTCTCTCAGAGTGTTTACCCAGGGTGAATGGGGAAGATCTCTCTGTAAGTGCTTCTTGGGGAAGTTCAGATTAGCAAAGACTGGAGGGCAGCGTTTGGCTTGGGAGCGACCGAGGACCGAGGGCCAAATCCAATCAAACTACCGCAAAACCACTTTTTGACTATTCCCGTCCAAAAATAAATTCCATAGCAAAGAAGCCATTTCACCACTGAGTGATTTAACCATTCGAACAGCCAATCTGCATCGCTTAATATGTCCTGATTTGTTTGAAAAACATTCAACGGCTTGTTTTATGGTGAACTTACACTGGCGCCGTATTGGTACTGTGGTGATAATACAGCAGTTTGATTGAATTGGACCCAAAGAGAAATGAGAGAGCAGAACCGGAGAGGGCAGAATGACTGTTTTTTCTTAAACCAAATGATCTGCAAATCTAAAAGTAATTCACCAAACTATGCAATAATCGCTAGAAAGGTTGCAAACTAAAATCTTCATGCTATCGAGCCCTGAGCGGAAACGGGGGCCGTTTAAGTTTTGAGACTAAGCAGCAGTAGCTTTTTTTTTCTTCTCCCGTATGAAATCAAATCCCCAGTCCCCAGTAATCCTTTGTTTTCTGTCCCCCGATTCCTTTAGCTTTTCTGTTTCTGGCCAAACTTCACCTTTTCTGTGTGTGTATATGTGTATTTATAATAATATATGCACTTTCTGTCTCGTAGGACCACTATCAAAGGGCATTCAAGCGTAGTTAGATTCTGCTCAGAAACACCAGAATAGCTGCTGCGTTCTTGTGGAACAGACAAGGATGTGATGGCAAAGTGAAGATTTTTTTCTTTTCTTTTTGGGAAATATGGTATGATATCGCAATCTATTAAACACCTGTACCAAACAAAGCTGCTAAACTTATTTCCAACCCCACTGTGTTACGCTAAAGCTATTTTTCCATTAAAATCCCATCCGTTTGTCCAACATTCACTGTGTGCGAATGAACGTTTTCAAACGAAATAACCAGTGACTCGATTATGCATTGCCATTTTCATGCACTTCTGGTATCTCAGCAACAAGGTGTCCACACCATCTCCAGAGAAACAGCAGCGAGTGCAGACGTTCGCTTCAGCCCAGCTCAAAGACATTTGATGTTTAACAAGATGCTGGTGAACTACTCTTAAGTAGCATTAAAGTCGCAATGCTGTTCGGAAGGTTTGGCCACTCTTGTCCTGATCGCATCTTTTCTTCCGTTACTGAAAGGGTGTTGTACATGTAAATGTATGTTATTTTGTTAAATTATTACAATGCAATTGTTAGACTGCTGTGGATATAAGGCTTTTTTTTTTTTTTGTTCTCATTCGAAGCCTCTGTCATGTAGCTCACTATTTTATTCACGGTGTGATTCAGAGAATTTTCGAAAACGTAATGGATTTTGTAAACTTCAGAGAATGTATATTTTATCAAATGTCTGTATTTGGTGCAAAGGGGTGCCTACGGCGCTGAAAGTTTAGTGCGGCCCTCTGGTCATTTGAACTTGAACAGCGTTGTGTCCTTATCATGATTTATGGTGGATTAGCAGAGTTTGGAGACTGACCCTTCTTGTTGCCAAATTTAAAGTTTATATAACCACTGCCTCAAGGAAACATCTAGACTTAGAATCGAATCGAACGTTATTTGCCTGTGTTATAGAAACAGTGTAGAATGTAGAGTGGGAATGATTGGAAAATGACATTCTGTGTGATCAAATTGTCCCAATCAGGTGTGTTTAGTGCTTAGTTGATATTGTCCTTACACGTCATTACAAGAAAGATCAGGATGCACTACAATAGAAGCGATCTGTTCCTACAGGTCCTTCGTTGTTTCTTATTCACCAAAAGCTGGTGATTTCTCCTCTTTGATCCAGGGCCCTGAGGACTATAGGCTACACAAGCCATTAAACTGTATGGTACTCTCTCCTCTCAAAACTTGAAACCACTTATATCGCTCATATTCCTGTTTATGTTCAAATGTTAAGATTTAATGTTGTTGTTTTCTTTTTAAATGCAGTATGAAAACCAAAATAGGAAAAGATTGTTTTGCAAGGCATTCTATTCAAGGCATTTTCTCTTATTTTGTCCCTAATGTTACACATGATGGAAATTTGTGATTGATTTGCACTTTATACTGAACCCATATACATATATACTTGTGTATATGTGTTGGGGTTTCTTTCTGTGCTGACAGGTCAAAAAAAAAAAAAAAAGATACAAATACATCAACTATGTGTCTTTTACTGTGTAATAATAAACTATGATCAGATCTGGCATATGGTATCTAATTTTGTGTTCTTATTAAACATTTCAGTGTATATGTGCTACTGGATACATGAGGTGCAGTGTTATTTGTTACATTCACAAAGAGCAAGTTATTGAGCTCTTATTATAACCTATATATTCTAAATGCTGCAATATTAAAACCTGGGTTTGGCTATGAATTCACTCAAGTTATAATACAATCTTAAACATGTAATTTACTATTAGATGAGATTTTAAAAACAGTTGGATGTCTATGCAGTAGAAACCAAAGGGCTTTGGTGAAAGGAAAAAAAAAGTAAGAACACTTCAACACCCATAATGCAATGGGCTCAAACTGATTATCTATACATGAGTGGGAATTCAAAAATGAAACAAATGTAATCTGTAGTTTTCACAAAAGCTGTTAAAAGTCCCTTGGTTGGTGCATTTTATGTTATCAGTTAGACTTTTCTGACAAATAAACAAATATATTGGTGCAAGTAACACAAAAAATAATACACATTGTTCATTTACTTATACTACATATAACAATACAATGTTGGTTGGAAATCAATTGGGCTTCATATTCAGTCAACAAATAAATGAACAACACCAGTTTGGCTGGTCTAATACTGTTAATCTATATGTTTATTAAGAACTATTGCAGTAATAACTATGACAAATGTTAATACTACACCATACAATGGCATTCTAGAGAATTCTGGATTCGTAGATCCTTGGCAGAATCAATGACAACAAGATTCTCCAGGAAAAAAGAAAATATAGAAAATAAAAACAACAAAAATCTACACTAAAAACATTGAAAAACTGACTATTCTAAAAACATAATGTAACCATCAAGTTAAAAAAAAATAATACATTTGTCTTACGACTTGAATATATGAACATTTGCAACATTACTGCTTCACTGATTTTTGCTTAAGAAACTCATAAAAGATTAAATTAAAAAGATTTTAATTTCAAGATTATTTAAATTTAGTCATTAAATGAATATTAATTGGAAATTAAAAACTTATTCAAGAGCTGTAGTTGTTACATGAATTACATTAAAGCAGCTGAAACTGTAATGCTCTCCACAATCCTCTGTTCTGAGAATATATAACTTTGGTGAGTAGGTATAAATTTGAAAAAGCTTTATGGCAGTAACAAATGCACATGTACAACCTTATGTGTGCAGCTATCCACTATAATTAACCCTTTGCAAAGATATGCCCCCTTTCGCTACTGTTGCTATGTCTGACAAGCCATAGCGCTCTTATACTTCACATCATAAACTTTCACACAGTGGAAAAATACATTGCGAGGCACAGAGAAAACTGACAATGTGACAACAGACAGAACAGAGCAGGTTACTTTATGTATAAACATACTTTATGTATGAAATTTTGACAACATCTAAAAATAAATACCATTTTGTGGCACTTTAATGTGTCATGACAGATTAGTATGTGTGTTTCCATTACAGATTTGTGCAAAACAAAACAAAAAAAGTGATATTTTACAAATGAAACATAATTTTTTGATCTCGCAATAAGTCATGGCAATGACTTTTGGTAGGGTTATGTATATCGCAGCCACGGTACTAGCCATTATATTTAATAGAAGGAGGCATAGGCGTGTTTATTTTTAGAGAAGCGGCACAGAGAGCTGCTTCTGGGATGCTTCTGAAACGTGGCGTGGCACGGCTGGTAAAAACACAAGCATTTGCTAGAGTGGTCGCGTCAGAGCTGTAGTACGCCGTGGACGTGTGCAGTGTAAATTGTCTAAGCATTAATGGCAAGGAAAGCCTCTTGAGAGCAGCCACATATGAAGTGTTTCTTGGAGGTTATATCACATTGAAGAATGATCATATGACTTTTTATGTATGCCATGTGACCTGTAAATGCAAAAAAAAAAAAAAACTTTCCATTGCAGTTTTGTGAAATATTCATTTTTGCCAGAAAAACCGCCTCATGCAAGCAAATATATTTTTCCAATATATGGGCTCTTTTTTTGCTTTTGTTTTTTCTTGCTGACACATTTCCATTGCAATTTCAATTTACACAATTTGAGGAGTAATGGAAAAGCGTCTAGTGTAGTGCCTCAAGCGGCATGTGAACTTATCATCTCTTCCTCTTTACTAGTTATAGCATGAAGTAAACATAAATGACATCTAAAAGTATTCTGTTTCAACCACTGAAATGTTAATACACACCTTTTATAAGTTCAAGTTCACCAACATGAATCTACTCTCCTGTCTGGTTTGTTTGGCAGATTCTGCATTACGATTGGTCAGATCGCTTGTCAATCAAACTCCCTGAGAAGGGTCAATTGCAACAGTGAATTTCACTCTTTCACTTAACTGTAAGGGGTTCCAAAGTCACAAAAAAACAAAAAACTAATACAGTACAGTTTCAATCTCGCCTGCATTTCCCAAAAGCATCATAAGTAGATTGTAGAAACCACTGGCACCAAAACTATCGATCTAATTAGGCTCATGATGCATTTGGGCATGAGAGTCATATCATTAGCACCTTTCACACAGTAATACTAGTAAATTGCCGTAAAATTACCAGAATGACTCTACCGGTAAATACAAAAATGTGCTGTTCTTTTTTACCGGTTAAGCACCATTCACACACTGCTTTTTAAATACCGGTAAATTCTGTGACATCATTAACCATAAATGACCTCCAAATGGCTGTGCCTCGCAGTGTTATGTTTGTAAACATGCAGGGGTAAATGCAGTCAGTGTTTTTGCTGATGTTTTTTTTTTTTTTTTTTGTCAAACTTTCACATTCATACTGCTTTTGGTTCAGATACATCATATTAGACAACTTTAAACCAAACTGCTCAATGTGTAATTGCATCATCTGTGTCAGAATGTTATGATTGGCCCAGAGCAGACGTCTTACGTCAGCATTCTGAACTTGTACATGCTTATACCAGTAACCGCATTCTGCATTCACAAAGAGCACATTACCGGTAATTTACTGGTAATGTTACAAATTCTCAAACTGATAAATTGCCAGAATGCATTTTCCGGTATTTTTGAAAAGGTCCACTTCACACGTGATCTCTTAATGGTAATTTACTGGTAATTTACCAGTAAAGACTGTATGTTTGAAAGGAGCTACTGCTCCATTGACATTTTGAAGAAGGCCCTTTTCTGTTCCAGTGGGCCAAAAGCCTTATGCACAAGTGAGATTCATATAGAAATTAATTACTGTGGAAGAACTTGACTGGTCTGCACAAAGATCTCAAAAAAGGATCTGGAAAGCTTTCTCAGATGAGTGGACGCTCTGAAGGGAAGGATTAATGGGGTTGGTTTAGAAATCAAATGCTCAACAAGGATATATAGGTCTAGAGCAGGATAAATGGATGGGCAGAGTCACGCTTTTCAATGTTATGAAATGAGCTTCTGCTTGACGCTCATAAAGATGCTTAAAATACATGGTGAGTGTGACCAAACTGCAACAGGACCCCTTGTCCCCGAAGAGAGACAAGGGGTGCTCATGCCTTCAGAAATGAACTTTCTTAAACTCACTTCACAAACGCGCTGAAACTGCAAAGTGGTTTGGTTCTGTTCTCTAAAGAGGCCTGAGGAAAGGAAGCGAGTCGTGCAAGGGAGACGAGCTGAAGCGAGGCGGAGCGAGGCAGCAGCTATCTCTAGCAGTGGGGAGGGAGATAATTTCATGGTAATTTGGACGAGTCCTGAAGGGTTTTTCTCATTTTCTGCACAAGCTCACAGGAGTAGGTGATGCGGCAGCTTGGGCTCAACATTGATTCAGTCATGTTCCACTTATTTAGTCATTCACTTAACTCACTCACTTGCAAACGTCCTAAGTAGATTATCATGCCAGGAGCGACAACTTTTAGCAGCGACTCAAGCATCATGAAAGCTAGTGCATGCATTTGATTCTCGGAATCCTGGATACTCTTCCAGCTAGAATACGGTTGACTTTTAACCCCACCAGCACTGACTTTTATTACACCACGCTGGCAAGATGTGTACTGAAGTCTCGACTGTCAGGTTGCAATGCAATCCATATTGATGTCAAAGCCCTGAGCACCTTAACGTGATGACTGCTAATTCTGTATACAGTACATTTTTTGTATGCCAAAAAAAGTCAGCAGCACCTTGGTTCTAATGACAAAAACCAACAGGATTTTTCTATTGGCATTTGAACTATTGTAGAAAATAAACTCTGTGACCAATACGAATTTATGATTTGTACACAATGTTTGTCTATGTTTAGGCTATATGCAAACTACACCAAAGTCACATGATTTCAACATCACCACTATTATAAACCTATTTGGTGTGATGAATTTAATGTTCCGAAAAACCTCTGTAGTCCTATTTAGACACTTGTTAGCAACCACTTTTTTCATGACGAAATTATTTTGTTACAGATATGTTAATGTTATATACATGAATCAAACATCATGGGAATGGTTTGCTTTTAAACAGAACTGAAGGGAAAGAAAGAAACTCAAAGGGTCATGGTTATGATATTTTTAGAGAAGCTGAGAAGCTTTAGATAGGATGACTGCCCATGCATTCATCCATTTTCTATACCCACTTTATCCTCTGTAGGGTCAAGGGGAGTAATGACTACATCACTGAAATTTCTCTTGTTATTATACTGTATATTGGGGACAATTCCAGTTTCAGTTTCACCACAGTAAACGTAGTACATATTATGAGCTATGGTCATCACAACTTGTTGTACTACTCTAAATAAAATTTAAACATCAACACACTTAAACCGTAAAGTCTCTTCAAAGTGTTTTACAGCAGCCTTGTTCTCCTCAAACTACTATGTACACTTTACCCTTAGGAAAATGAACCATGGTAGTAATGATGGTAATGGTAATGGTAATAATGGTAGGCACCAGGGGCGTAGATTTAGGGTGGACGGAGGGGGATGTGTCCCCACCAATATCCTCCGACCATTGAAATGTCCCCACCAATAATTTAATCCACTTAAAAAAAAAAAAAAAAAAAAATCGCGCAGTCAACATTAACCTAGACACCAGTGATGCGCGGGTTGATCCAAAATGAGCGGGTGCCCGCGGTTACGAGTCATCCAAAAATATTTTTAATGATATTCGGGTCACGGTCGGTCAGGTCGTTTGAAATAAAGATGCCAATTAAACCTTTGTAATTTATATAGTACTAGACACAATTTTCTATGAAATACATAGACCTACATTTTATTGGCTGAATAATATTTACCTTTTGAATGTTAAGCATTATTAACTGTTGAATAAATGCTGACGCGGGACAAAATGCCCGATTTCCCAACACGTTGAACTGAGCAATGTCATTGTACCATTTTAATAGGCTACTTTTAAACGCATACAGCTCAGTAATGTCAGCTTTATGTATTTTCTGAGAGGGGGTGGGATTTTTGTTGGGAAAGTCAGGGGAGAGACGCACACTTCGATTAGACTGGATAAACACATGCAGCATCTTAATTGTTAAGAAAATGGTATTCCTAATAAATAGGTCCCCACCAATGTCCAGAGCAAATCTACGCCCTTGGTAGGCACTAATATGTACTTATAAATTACTATGCACATTTAAGATACTAATACATACCTTTAAAGTACTAATATACACCATTTAGGGGTAAATAAGGTACAACTATGTACCTTTTAACTTTTGTACCTTAAGGTACAGCCCCAAAACAGCTTTGTCTCTTATTTTCTGAGAGTGTAGTCCATTTTCACTGGAAAAACTAGCATGAGAAAGCAGAGGAAGAAGAAGCTGCTATAGCAAGCACCGCCCTCTGTTGGTCAAAGCAAACATCGCATGATTGAAACAGGAACCTGTAGCATCTGCAGCCCTGGCTTTCTTGCAACATTATATTTCACATTTTGCTGACTGTTTAAATGTTTTATTTTAATAACATTGGTTTCATATGATATAACACTATGATACTGTGTTCTGTCACCGCTTTAGCTTTATGTCCAATAAAAAGTCCCAGATTTGAAATAAAAGCAGTTGAGAGGCAGTGCACTTTTTCACCAACAGTACCCAGAAAGCAAATAATCTTTATGTTCCCAAGAAGAACACATCTGGATTTCAAGCCAGTTCTTTAAAAAAGTACCAAAACACTCAAGTGGAAAAATAAAAGCTGTAGCTAGTACATTGCAGACATTCAAATTATGGACTAGCAGTGGCTCATCTAAGAGGCCTTGCACACACATTTTAACTGACTGCTAGGCCACTTATGTGCTGCTTCTAGTGAAGCGAGGATCAATGAAGCCAGAAAGTTAGGTGAGATATGGAGGCTCGTGTCAATAGAAATGAAGAGCTGACAGGGGGTCCGTGCACTCAAGAGTGCATTCACCAGACCATTCACTGAAAATAAACTGCAAAAAAGGGGGTAATTCAAAATCGTCATGCATTGGCATAAATCATGAGCACTTTGATATGCAATATGATTGTCCAGGTTTAAAGGATCGGTTCACTTTCAGAATCCTGATTTCGTAATAACTTACCTAACTCACCCCAATGTCATTTAAGATGCTCATGTCTTTCTTTCTTCAGTCGAAAATAAATGAGTAAGGTTTTTGAGGAAAACATTCCAAGATTTTTCTGGACTTTAAAGGAAACAAATAGGCTAAAGGTCCAAATTGCATTTTCAAAAAATAATAAAATGTATATACTTTTTAACCAAAAATGCTCAACTTCACACATTATGAAGTCACGTTGTGGAATTAATGACATAGTGTTTATCAGGGGTTAAATTGGGATTTGTTATGTGGGGGGGCTCTGTGGTTTCAGGCTTTTGAGGGGTGCACATGTGTATGCAAAGCTTACAAAACCTTATATTAACTGACAAACTGCAAAAATATAACAAGTTAAGAGAGCCTTAAACGATGATAAAAATCATTCTAGATGCTGGCAGTGTGCAAAGCTACATCTGTCTGCAGGATTTTCACAATCAAATGTAAGATTCAGGTTTTCACAAAAAAAAATATATATATATATATATATCTAAAATGATAAACCTCACATTTCAGACCTCACAGTATATGTGACACTGGACCACAAAACGTACATTTTTTTGTAATTGAGATTTATACATCATATGAAAGCTAAATAATTAAGCTTTCATTGATGTATGTTTTGTTAGGATAGGACAATATTTAGCTGAAATACCAATATTTGAAAATCTGGAATCTGAGGGTGCAAAAAAAGATATTGCGAAAATCGTCTTTAAAGTTGTCCAAATGAAGTTCTTACCAATGCATATTACTAATATTACTAATATTTACTTACTTTACTAAAAAAAAGGGTAATTTTGACCCATACAATGTATTTTTGGCTATTGCTACAAATATACCCGTGCTACTTAAGTATTCTGTAGTCCAGAATCACATATTAATTTGAAACAGGGTTATCCACGGGGTGGATAGGAGAAAACAGCATACATGCTTATTGAAAATCCAATTTGATACTCCGCCAGTAGGAGGCACTTTTGGAATGTCAGAAATATAGTGGTTTTCTAGTAATGGCTG
Organism: Garra rufa; assembly: GCF_049309525.1. Classification (NCBI taxonomy): domain Eukaryota; kingdom Metazoa; phylum Chordata; class Actinopteri; order Cypriniformes; family Cyprinidae; genus Garra; species Garra rufa. Next base: position 4,061,564 of record NC_133375.1, on the reverse strand, counting down.
TAAACAAAGCAGCGCTGCGCTTATGAATGCTACTTCATTAGATAAAGTTAAAATGCAATCGAAACTTTTCTGAAGACACTTGGTTCCTTTCAGAGATACATATAAAAACATCCACGTCGCATTGTTGCTTGAATTCGTAAGCGTTTAAAACTATAGCCTATATATGTTGAAAATGTACGAGGAAGGTCCACTGATGAGTTACCAGGGTAAGTCTGTGCTGCCGGGGTTTAGCCCCAACAGCCCGACCCAATTTAACCCCTGGTTTTTATAGACGATTTTAACGGCAACAACATAAACAAACATTACTGCACATGTGCACTTTTGTGGCCTAAACTTAACTTCCGGTAGACTTCTGGAAAGAATCAATAACAACAGAAAAGTCCCTCTAAAGTAGATTATTTTTGATAACAAATAAAATGTGTTTGCTATATTAATTAGGCAAACTTATTGAAAATGCAAACTCATCCTCTGCCAGCACAACATGCTTTTGGAGAAGGAGAAATAGCGGTTTCCTTGGAAGTTAACTTCGGGCCAGGCACGTGCGCCCCATAAAACCGTCTATAAAGTGAACATGCAAAGAAATTCAAACAACGTAATACAGCAATCTCAGACAAGTTGGGGGAGAAAATAAGATGGAGTTTTTCGCCCTAAATTTTTGAACTGGAGGAAACAGACGAAGAACTAACCATGCATGATCTTTGTGATTCGTGATTACGTAATGCATGAAGTCCTAGACATGCATTGCAGAGCTACTGTAAGACAAGCATTTGTGGTTAAAGCCAGAGGTGGAAAGAGTAATATAATATTCTACTCAAGTAAAAGTACTGTTACTTCAATGAAATTTTACTTAAGTACAAGTAAAAGTACTGGTCAAAAAATCTACTCAACTAAAAGTAAAAAGTAACTCATTTAAAATTTTACTCTGAGTAAGTTTTTTTAACAGCAGTGCTGGGTGGGGGATTCAAGTGTTATTCAAAAAAAAAACCAAGGGGATATAATTCTCAACCTGGTTGTTTTTATTTGAGGAAACAACTTTACAAATTAAAGTGCAATAAAAACAAATAAATAAGATACAATAAAAAAATAACCATATAAAAGATTTAGGGAATTTTTTAGGCAAATAATCCCATAAAACTTTAAACATCACAACCACTGAATGTGGCATAAACTGTGAATTCAGTAGAGCAGGGTTTCCCAACCTTTTTTTACTGTGCCCACCCCCCCCCCCCCCCCTCTTCTCCGTTCAATTTTGCAAGGCCCCCCTATGCCTGACATGTCCTCTTATTTAATATTATCTTATTTATTTATTTACTTATTTACTTCCGCAGTAAAGAGAAAAGTATTTATTTTTAAGTCTTTTTTATTAACCAAAACATTTGTTTTGCCTTATTATTCTTCTACTGCATGTTGTAAAAAAAAAACTCAAAATTCAAACAAACTTTAAATTAAAACTTTAAATATACCTTATAACTTTTAAAGAAAACCTCTGCTAAATTCTAACTTTTTAAAATTATAAATACAGATTTAAACCTCCTGAATTCCTTACTTCAGACATTCTTTACAACTTCAGAGTACTTTTTCTTAAATAAGTGAACCTGCCTTACCAAACAGGACAGGGAGATGCCAAAAGACCACTAAACCTATCCCTTTGAACTTGACTGACTGAATATCTACTGTTCCCCTTCAGTCGAATCACTTCGACGTTACATTGGATCTCGCCTGAGAGACCGATCATCTCTGAGCCTTATATAAAAAAGGCCAATTGCAAATTGGCGAGTGGACGTGCGCGCCGGCCACTCCCCCGTACATACGGGTATATAAGATGGCGGCGCGCATCACTCAAACAGACTTTCGCTTTCAGAGCCGGTATGCTCAAGCCTTTTGACGTCGTCAAGAAAGACTTCACGTTCCTGCTGCTGCTGTTCTTCTCTGCTGGCGTGCGCCGATCGAATAAGAAACAAAGTTTACTGAAAGAGTGAATTTCTCGGCGCCGCCAGCGGGGTCCCGCGGGCGGCCGTTTTCACGGCCATAAAAGCCTCCTGCTTTCCAGCGAGCAAGCCCCATTGAGTGCACAGTGGTGCCGCGGTTTCCTCCCTGGGCAGACCGGGACTAAAAGAGCAATTTCTCACGGCCGTGTAAAGACGTTCTTTTCAGAATGGCTTTCCGGCCGTGCGCTTCTGGGTGCGGCAGTTACCTCACCTCTCTGGACGGACATGAAAGCTGCTTCACATGTCTGGGATTCGAACATGCTGGGGCAGCTTTCACGGATGGCTCATGCATTCATTGTGAAAGCATGACCATGGGTATGTTGAGGACTCGCCGCTCGCTCGCGAGCAGGCCCCCCTTCGCGCCCCGCGACCGGCGAAGTTTTCCCGCCGCTGTGGCGAGGCGCGAGGGGGAATTTCGAGTCACGGTGCCGAACGTTCCACCGGCCCCAAAAGCCCTGCGGTCTTCCGCCCGCCAGCATACCCCCGTCGGGATGCCGAAGCAATACGCCTCCCCACCAGCCAGGCTGGGCGTCTCCTTTGGCGCTCCACAGGAGGAAGAGATGTCAGTCGCTGCGTCAGAGGGAGAGTCAGGGAGCGAGGATGCTCTTCCGGCGGCGCGGCGCCCCTCCGCGGTTGCTGCGCCTTTCACTCAGCGGGCCAGGCCGCCTCGGCCCTGCATGCGATGGCAGCCCTGCAGGTCTACCAGGCCAGGGGGTTGAAACAGCTGCACGAGGGTGGTCCTGACCAAGGCACGATGCAGGAACTTCGCGCTGCCACCGACTTCGCCCTTCGTGCGACGAAGGTCGCGGCGCGGGCCTTGGTCAGGTGATGTCCACGGCTGTGGTCCAGGAGCGACACCTATGGTTCTCTGGCCCAGATGGCAGATGCCGACAAAGCACGCTTTCTCAACGCTCCCATCTCCCAGAGTGGCCTTTTCGGCGACACTGTCGAGGACCTTGCCCAGCAGTTCTCGGCAGCCCACAGACAGACGGAGGCAGTTAAACACATCTTGCCCCGCCGCGAAGCTTCCATCCCGCCGCCGGAGGCACCGCCTCCGCCTGCACGTCGCCGAGGGCGCCCCCCTGCGGCCGCAACATCCACGGCTCTGCCCCCCGCGAAGGCCCACGACGCCAGGTTGGCGAGAGAGGCCCGCAAGTGCAGAGCCAGCCGCAGGAGAGTGGCGCCGCCCGCGGCACAGGGACCGGCCCGAAACACCCGCAAGAAAACTGCGAAACGTCCCTGACGCGGGCCTCCAGAGGTGATTGAGAATGCTCTTTAGGGGATGCTAACATCTACGCTCCCCGCTCCCGGTGGAGGGCCGCAAGCCACTGTGTACTTCAATGCTGCCGTCGGTCTATCGGTCGACGGTACCCACATTTTCTGAAAAAGAGCAAATTTCTCACCTCTGGCCTTCGGCCTCGAGTTTCCTTCCTGAGCAGCACTTACACTCCTCGGAACCAGACTCGCGGCCGGCCTTCGCCAGCGCGGGATCCAGGGAAGAAGGTAAGCACTGCTTAGCGCAGTTAGACACTTCTCCAGGATGTTCGTCCTTCTGGGTTTTGTCTCCTTCCCTGTCTCCCCCTAGGCTGCCCCACCACGGTCACGTCGGTCAACGTTCCCTTGATACCACTACGCTGGTTGATACGGACGGTACGGCCCGGCTCCAGGCATCCGCCCAGACTCAGAGGTACCCCTTACATTCTTATTCGGGCAGGCGTGCCTCTGTTCTGCCTGCGGAGGTCGCGTTCCTACTGGCGAAGGACGCGATCCAGCCTGTCCCTCCCCCGGGACGAGGTCAGGATCTTTCAGTCCCGACTTCACGTGTCCAGTTAGAGTGGTGGGTTAATACCCGCCCTGGATGGAGCTCTGTCCCGATCCCTTCTCAGGCTGTCGGCACACACGCTCACGACGAAGCACATACAAGTATGTTTCCGTCTCCAGGGCTGGGCTGCAGCCAGCTGCCTGAAGGGCACCCGCTGTCGCGTCTCGATTTTTTCCCCGACACACACCCCTTCTGCGGTCTGCTCCGGGGATCGAGCACTTCAGCGCGAGGTGCTTCCATTTGGCCAGTCCCCCTCCTTCCTGCCTTCTTTAGGTCAGGGGAGCTCCCCTGTCCCCTCTTCGGCAGACAGGAGTTTGCGTCATCAACCATCTCTTCGACTGGCGCTTTTCCAGCCCACTCGTGAGTTCCGTTGTGCGAATACAGGGACCTGGTGCTTCGGCACCCCCGCCATCTGGTCCTTCAGGCCAACCGAGGGGATTCGTCTCCTTGGTCGGGAGCCCGACTCGGTCCTCAAGACAGCCCGCCTTACTACTAGAGCGCGCAGTCAGTGCTGTAGTCCCTGAATCAATCAGGCACAATACAGCGGTCCCTCTCAAAACTCAGAGGCTCCTGGGGCACATGACAGCTCTTGCCGCTTAAGAGCCGCTAAGCTTGTTTCATGTGAGACCGCTTCAGCACGATCGAGTCCCATGATGGGCATGGCATCTAGGCTCACTCCGGACTGGCGTTTTCCCGCAGTATGGCCGACAAGCCAGCCCGTGGCTTACCACGGGTTGGGTTGCCATGTACGACAGAGGCTTACAACCTCCCCATCTGCTCCCAGGGAGTCCAACGTGGCAGATTTTGCTACTTGCCATTCACTTGAAGCAGGAAAACTTAACCGTGCAGCCTGTCGGCTCTCACGGCAGTCCACCCACCTGCAGGATGGCGACTCCACCCCGCGAAGCAGCTACTTTGGAGTATATCGGTAGGCCAGCCACATCCGCTCGTCTTCCGATTCCTCCCATTGCCAGCTGCCTCTTTCAGAGTAACGCTGGCTCACAGCTGACCTCCGGGGCCCAAGTACGCCCTTCCCCAGCGAGCCTCCTTGCACAGACACTGTGCAAGTCCAGGGAGGACGAGGAGTAAGTCTGTTGGTTGCGCTACAATAATGGCCCACCCGGACTCAGGTCTTAGTAACCGTTCCCTCGTGGCAGTCCCTCCCTGTAGGGCACGGGTTGACACCCTAGACCTCTCCGGCCTTTCACAGGCCGTGATACAACTATCACTCAGTACCGAGCTCCCTGGACCAGGCAGGCTTACGCACTGAGATGAGGTCTATTTGCTGGCATTCCTCCCGCTGAGAGGACCCACAGAGATACACGATTGCAGTAATGCTTCCCTTCCTGCAGGAGAGTTTGAGCGCAGGCTGTCCCCTCGACACTCCAAGTATATGCCGCTGCTTTGCCGCATTTCACATGCAGTAGATGGAGCAAAGTAGGTAAGCATACTCTGGTCGTGAGGTTTCACAGAGGTGCCCAGAACGCACCCCATACCCTCTTTGGACCTTCCCGTCGCCTTCAGAGCCGCGGGACGCTCCAATTGAGCCATGGGCCTCAGTCGAGCTAGCATCCTGTCATTAAGACAGCGCTCCTGACTGCCCTGGCTTCCGTCAAGAGGGTAGGAGACCTACAAGTTTTTCTCTGTCAGTGTAGAAAAGGAACACCTCATACCCTCTGGGACCCCCCCGTCGCCTTTCAGGGCCGCGGGTCGCTCCTTGGAGCCACGGGCCTCAGTCGAGCTAGAATTCCTGTCATTAAGACAGCGCTCCTGACTGCCCTGGCTTCCATTAAGAGCGTAGGATACCGACAAGCTGAGGTTCCTCAGAGGTGCTTAGAACGCACCTTATACCTCTTGGACCTCCCCGTCGCCTTTCAGGGCCGCGGTCGTTCCATTGGAGCCACTGGCCTCAGTCGAGCTAAAATTCCTGTCATTAAGACAGCGCTCCTGACTGCCCTGGCTCCCATTAAGAGGGTAGGAGACCTACAAGCTTTCTCTGCCAGCAAAGTGTGTCGAGAAATTCGGGCCCGGCGACTCTCACGTTACCGCTGAGACCCCGGCCCGGTTATGTGCCCAAGGTTCCCACCACGCCTTTCCGCGATCAGGTGGTGAACCTGCAAGCTCTGCCCTGGAGGAGGCAGACCCAGTCTTGCGGTGTTGTGTTGTTAAATATGTGAAACTGGAAATCACTCTGCACTTCAGCCGCACCAAGCAGCTTCATCTGCCTCGGGATTCAGCAGAAAGGGAATGCTCCCCGAACTGAGGTCGGCTAAATGGGTGGTAGATGCCTTCTCCCTGTTATACTCAGGGACAGCCATGATCCTTGGTTCATGGCACCTCACCAGCAGATGTAAAAACCGGAAGCTGCGGGCTGGGCGACACCCTACCTTCGCTTGGTTCTACAACCTTGCGTAGAGGCCGTTCTCCCGTGTCCTAACATAAGGACTCACAGGTGAGCGGGAAGACCGGCTGGTGTCGGCTTGCTGCGGCATTCCCACGTGGATCCGTGCGCTATTTCCCAGAATGTTCCCTCCGGCGAACCCTGGGTCCTCCTGCCCCGCAGTCAGGGCTAGACGCGGAGTAGTCCTGCACTGTGATCCTGCCTGGGTCTCCATCGCCCCGCAGGTTGTGGCTTAGTTTTTTATTATTCCAGCGGAGGAGACCGCTGTTTCCCTCATGTATCCCTAAAAACCTTTATGGATATATTGAATTATTCTCATTTCCACATGTAAAATTTCATGTGCTCCGCCCCCCCAACCCATGCTTCAGTACAACTGGCATCCCTGGAAGGGCCCCCTTATTGGGCCTCAGGGCGTTGGGAAGGTTACGTTACACTTCGCCTGCCGGCACGTATACTTGTCAGCACGTGAAGTTGTGCGTAACGTGGCGTCAGGGTCATGGCCTTTTCCGTAGGGCTAGTTCCCATGTAACGTCGAAGTGATTCGACTGAAGGGGAACGTCTAGGTTACGAAGGTAACCCTCGTTCCCTGAAGGAGGGAACGGAGACGTTACATTCCCCTGCCACGCCCCTGGCACAACCCCTAAATTTTTTGACGCAAAAATACGATAGGGATCAGAGCCCAGAGAGCGCATAGTTTGTGAATCAATAGCAGACTTATGCGTGCCGAATGTACGACTCTGATTTACACGAGTGTTATACATTAGGTACGCGCAAGTTTGTTATTACCTTGACATTAGCGCGACGGTTTGCTTCATGCATGAAGCCGAGAGATGTAAGTCTGCACAACTGTCCGTCTCCATCTTTCTTGAGTTAGCGCGCTGCGTTTGTTCTCCCGCTCACCAAGCAATCAGTAGTTTCCGGTGCGCGATCTCCTCCTTCCCTCTCCACGCACATTTTTTTTTATTAATTTTTTTAGTATTATTTTTTATTTATTTATTTTTACTCAGTAACGGATTATATTTAAAATGTAGTTAAGTACAATACTTAAATCAAAACGTACTAAAGTAAAAGTAAAATTACAAAATTTAAAAGTTACTTTAAAAAGTAGAAGTACACCAAAAACCTACTCAATTACAGTAACGCGAGTAAATGTAATTCGTTACTTTCCACCTCTGGTTAAAGCCCACTATATGGAGAAAGCCCCCCATTGAAGTCTACGGTGCCCGCCAGGGGACACCTTCGGTTCACTTATGTTTGTCGTGGCCACCAGATATTAATTCGTGGCCACGACATATTAACTCGTGGGAACGTAATATTATGTCGTGGGAACGTCATATTATGTCGTGGCCACGAGATCATCTTGTCGAGGTAACGACATCCTTATGTCGTGGCCACAAGATGCGAGATCCATTTCTCGTGGCCACGACTTCTTATGTTGAGGAAACAACATGCATTTCTGGAGGCCACGAGTTTAATACATAAACAAACCTGCGTGACCATAGTAACCCAGGATATCAGAGATAGGTTTATTCATATTTTATTTTTAATTAAGAAATTATTATATTAATTGTTACAGAAATTATACAATATTAAATTATTATATTACAATGGGCAAAGCTGTATATGCCAGTGCTGTCTGTGTGCGATGTAGACTAGATCTATATTAAAAAGTTTATCATGAATAAATATTACATAAAGTACATCAAATAAAATAGTCCTACAGGAAACATTTTATGCATCTCAGAGTCTTGTCCATTAACTGATCCTCCTCTTTCCGTAATATTTTTATTATTCGTTTATATTCGTTATTTTCCCCTTCATTTCGATCTCCTTAACGTTCTGAATGTAGGTTCTATGACTGGGATTTTTACAGTTCAAAGGCTGAATTTAACATATACTGTATTTTATTTAGTCTAATATAGTGTTTTCAGTGAAGAGTGAATTATTCACGTATCATTTGGAAATCATTTATCGTCACACCATAAAATAGGCCTACATGACGTCATAACGAATGTATTCCTTCTATTAACTGATCGTCTTTTTTCCGTATTTGTATTATTATTATCGTCATCATTATTATAATTATTAGGCCTATTAATTATTATAATTAGCCTATTATTGTAGGCCTATATATTTTTTATTTTCGTTTATATTCGTTTTCCCCCTTCATTTTCATCTCTTTACTTAACGAATATGGAAATGATACTGTAAATGCTTGACATGCTATGACTGATTTTGACTGGAATGTAGTTTAAAGGTTGGATTGAACATATTTTTATTTTGTTTCATCTAATAGACTAGACTATATATACTGTTCACTGACGAATGAATCATTCACGTAGTGAAACGAATATAGCCTAAATGAAAATAAAAATATATACAATAATAATAATAATAATAATTATAATAATGATGACGCAATAATAATAATACAAATAAGGAAAAAAGATGATCAGTTAATAGAAGGAATGTCATGTAGGCCTATTTTACGGTGTGACGATAAATGATTTCCAAATGAAACTACGTGAATAATTCACTCTCACTGAAACACTATATTTGTTTATTAATTAGACTAAATAAAATACAATATATGTTCAATTCAGCCTTTGAACTGCATTCCAGTAAAAAATCCCAGGCATAGAACCTACATTCAGAACGTTAAGTTAAGAGATCGAAATGAAGGGGAAAATAACGAATATAAACTAATAATAGCCTACAAATATTACGGAAAGAGGAGATAATGGATAAGACTGGGATGCATAAAATGTCTACATCGCGCACAGACAGCATCAGCATTCGCATATACAGCTTCGCCCATTGTTAATATAATAATTTAATATTGTAACAATTTCTGTAACAATTAATATAATAATTTCTTAATTAAAAATAAAATATTAATAAACCTATCTCTGATAGGCTAATCCTGGGTTACTATGGTCACGCAGGTTTGTTTATGTATTAAACTCGTGGCCCCAAGAAATGCATGTTGTTTCCTCAACATAAGAAGTCGTGGCCACCAGAAATGGATCTCGTTTCCTCATAATCGCATCTTGTGGCCACGACATAAGGATGTCCTTACCTCGACAAAATGATCTCGTGGCCACGACATAATATGACGTTCCCACGAGTTAATATGACGTTCCCACGAATTAATATCTCGTGGCCATGACATCATATCACGTTCCCACGAGTTTATATGTCGTGGCCACGACAAACATAAGTGAACGAAGGTGTCCCCTGGCGGGCACCGTAGAAGTCCACTATAATGAGAAAAATCCTGGAATGCTTTCCTCAAAATTTATTTTCGACTGAAGAAAGAAAGATATGAACATCTTGATATGAGGGTGAGAGAATTATGAGGAAATTTTTATTCTGGAAATGAACTAATCCTTTAAATAATGAATGGTAATTCAGTATTCAGTAATTTGCCAGGAAGTTACCTGGTATTCATCACGTTGTGGGGACCAAATGTCCCCACAAGGATAGGAATACCAGTAGATTTTGACCTTGTGGGGACATTTCTCAGGTCCCCATGAGGAAACAGGCTTATAAATAATGCACAATGAGTTTTTTTGATGAAGTAAAAGTATGCACAATCTCCTGTGAGGGCTAGGTGTAGGTGTAGGGTAGGTGTATAGAAAATACGGTTTGTACAGTATAAAAACCATTACGCCTATGGAATGTCCCCATAAAACATGTAAACCCAACATGTGTGTGTGTGTGTGTGTGTGTGTGTGTGTGTGTGTGTGTGTGTGTGTGTGTGTGTGTGTGTGTGTGTGTGTGTGTGTGTGTGTGTGTGTGTGTGTGTGTGTGTATACAGTCAAGCCTGAAATTATTCATACCCCTAGCAAATTCTTACTTAAAGTTACTTTTATTCAACCAGCAAGATCTTTTTTTTTTTTTTTTTTTTGACCGGAAATGACACAGGCTTCTCTTAAAACATAGTAAGATAATAAGAAAAAAAATATTTCTCAGCTTTTATTTACATTTGAACAAAAAGTGGCATGTCCAAAATTATTCATACTCTTTGCAAACTGTCACAGTCTATGGGAAAATCCAAAGTTCTATACCATTCCAAATAGTCCAAGCTGTTCTAAAGCATCCTAATTACCCTGATTCATTGGGCACAGCTGTTTTAATCAACTCAACAGGTGAAAAACAGAAGCTCTCTGCTGTTGGTTTGTGGACAGTCATGGTTAAGACAAAGGAGCTCACTGAGGACCTGCGGCTGTGCATTGTTGCTGCTCACAAGTCAGGAAAGGGCTATAAGACCATGTTTTGTAGTTCCAGTGGCTACAGTGCAAAGTATTATTAAAAAATACAAGACATTTCGCACTGTGAAAAATCTCAGAGGATGTGGTCGGAAGTCAAAAGTGACGCCTGTGCTGGCCAGGAGGTTAGTGAGAGAGGTAAAAAAAGGATCACCACCAAGACCATCCTGATGAATCTGGGCTCTGCTGGTGGCAACATCTCAAGTCAGACAGTCCAATGGACACTGCACACCGCTGGGTTCCACGGACGCAGAACAAGGAAGACACCACTTCTCCAGATAAGGCACACAAAAGCCCGCTTGGCCTTTGCAAATGCTCATCTGGACAAAGAAGAAGACTTCTGGTCATCTGTTTTATGGTCAGATGAAACAAAAATTGAATTGTTTGGCCACAATGATGTAGCCTTCATTTGGTGTAAAAAAGGAGAAATCTTCAACCCTAAGAACACCATCCCCACTGTCAAACATGGTGGTGGGAACCTAATGTTTTGGGGGTGTTTTTTAGCCGGTGGACCAGGGAACCTAATCACAGTAAATGGCACCATGAAAAAGGAGCAATAAATCAAAAATCTTAACCACAACATCAGGCAGAGAAACTTGGCCATGGGCACCAGTGAAAGAAATTATCAAACAAAAACATTAACGTTTTGCAGTGGCCCAGCCAGAATCCTGACTTAAATCCAATTGAGAATCTGTGGAGGGAGCTAAAGATCAGGGTGATGGCAAGGAGACCCTCCAACCTGAAAGAGTTGGGACTTATCGCTAAAGATGAATGGGCAAAAATACCAGTGGAGACATGCAAAAAGCTGGTCAGCAATTATAGGAAGTGTTTGATTGCTGTAATAGCCAATAATGGCTTTTCTATTGATAATAGAGAAGGGTATGAATAATATTGGACATGTCACTTCTTGTTCAAATGTAAATAAAACATAATTTTTTCCACAATGATGACTCTTGTACATCATCTTATTAACTTCTGGTAGACGTCTGTGTCATTTCTAATAAAAAAAAATAATAAAAAAAACTTGCTGGTAGAATAAAAGTAACTTTAAGTAAGAATTTGCCAGGGGTATGAATAATTTTGGGCTTAACTGTGTGTGTGTGTGTGTGTGTGTGTGTGTGTGTATATATATATATATATATACAGTGGGTACGGAAAGTATTCAGACCCCCTTAAATGTTTCACTCTTTGTTATTGTCACAGTCCTGTCTGTTCATCTTGTCTTCCCCTGTCATTTTGTCTTAGTTGGTTTAGCCCTCATCCCCGTCACCTGTGTGTCATTATTGATCATCTGTGTCACCTGTGCTTAATTGTCCAGTCACCCTTTATAAGTCTGTCTCTGTCCTTGGCACTCTGTCGGTCTTTATATTGTTTTGACGTTTCTACGTGTGTGGATGTTCCTGCCTGTTCACCTGAAGATTTATATTAAATATCCTATTTGTTTGTTATCTCGTGTCCCGTCTCGTAAGTCCTGCACGCAAACCCTGACAGAAAGACCGAACCAAACAGTTTCACGGCGTGTTTCCCTGCTTTATTTTCCGGTTTGTTCTGAGTTTAGTTTTTTTTTTTTTCCCTTAATGGATATCCCTGCCGTCCTCATCATCCTCCTGGAGCAGGGGAACCGCTCTCTTGAGGACCACACAAGAGACTTTGTGTACCTCGCGCCACAGACGCATTACCCGGACAGCTGCCTGTGCACGTTCTACCGTGCAGGACTCAACATCGCCACGAAAGCGCAGCTGTCCGGGGAGGGTCCTCGAGAGAGCCTCGCCGATTACATCGAGTGGGTGCTGGTGTCCAGCAGAGCTTCGTTGACCGCGAAGGATGACACCAGCCCCACTCCAGACCCAGAGCCCAGCCAAACATCACCCCGACATGCAGAGTATGAGCCCGCATTCACCGCGGACGGAGAGCCTGAGCCCGGAGCGACCACAATATGGAGTGCCAATGAGCTCAAAACCTCCGACCAAGAGCGTGAGCCGACCTCTACATCTGCGACGGTGGAGTGCTGCGTGGAGCAAGAGAGGGCGGTAGAGAGCCCTGCCCACTGCACCACCACTGGGGGTGAGCATGAGCTACACTCTGGGGACCTAATAGACTTTTTCTCAGAAACACTGGCCTGCCTGAACTTCCCACCCACCCACCCACCCTCTTCTGCCTATGCCTGGATCTCCGCTGGTTCCGTCCAGACATCCTGAATCTCCGCTGGTTCCATCCAGCCTTCCAGAAACCCCGCTGTCACCTGTCAGTCCCCCTGCTCACCCTCAGTCCTCCATCTGTGCAGTGGGCTCGCCGCAGGTCTGCCAGCTTCCATCGGTGTCTCGGCTGGAGGATCCCTCATCTCCACCTCCAGCCTCAGAGTCCAGAACTCCGCCTCGGCCCTCCGACCCTGCGGCTCCACCACGGCTCTCAGCTCCCTCATCTTCAGCGTCGCCCGTCGGCCCACCAGCTCCACCGGGCTTCCTCGTCCCTCCGGCTCCGCCTTGGTCGGTTGTCGTCCCGCCATCGCCTACGGACTCTACTCCTCTGGCTACGCCTCGTCGCTCCGTCCCATCGGCTCCGTTGGGCTCCTCCCTCCCCCCGGCTCCACCAGTCGGGGCTTCATGGCAGAGTGGCCCAACGGAAGCCTCTCCTCAGTGCAAGACACATGAAAGCCCAAATGGAGTTTGCTAAAAAACTCCTGAAGGACTCCAAGATGGTGAGAAATAAGATTCTCTGGTCTGATGAGACGAAGATAGAACTTTTTGGCCTTAATTCTAAACGGTATGTGTGGAGAAAACCAGGCACTGCTCATCACCTGTCCAATACAGTCCCAACA
>NC_133375.1:4032159-4047764 GCF_049309525.1 Garra rufa | reverse complement strand
TTACTAACCACAGTCAAGACATGGCCATTCCTCCTGCAGACAGACCAATATTATGTTGGCTTTTTTTTTTTTTTCTTTTTTTTTGCTAGGTTGTATTGTATCTTCATTAGTAGCACAGTTCTGTATTTGTACACTTTTTGTATTTGTACACTTCCATGCTAAAATGTTAAAGCTATTTAGCAAGTTGCTGTGTTCACGAGCATCTTTCTAAATGGCTTAAATGTACAGCAAAGTCCACCCTAGAAAAGTAAACTACAGCATACACTTTAAAAAATAAAGGCCATAGAAGAACCCCTTTTGTCTAAATGGTTCCATAAATAACCTTTAACCTCTCAAGAACGTTCCTGTTTCACAAAAGGTTCTTTGTGGCGAAAGAAGGTTTTTCAGATTATAAAAAGGTAAGAAAGAGATGGTTCTTTGAAAAACCCTTGACTGAATGGTTCTTTGTTGAACCAAAAATGGTTCTTCTACGGCATCGCTGTGAAGACCCTTTTAAAGCACCTTTATTTTTAAAAGTGTAGAGAGGAAGAATTGTATAAACTTATAATTATAACATATAACATATAATGTATAACTCATAATTATAACAGGCTAATGTTTAATGTGGGTGGAAATAATGAACATAATATGATTGTTTTATTGTTGCAAATACAACAGAATAGGCAAGATAAATTGAGTCACCAAATACCTTTTGTATGTTTAGTTGTCTCAAAGTGTGATGATAAAGACGCTGCAATGTCAAGTTTACAATGTTAGAACTGGTATGTTGTGTGCGCGGGAGGTGCCGACGCAAACATTTGGATTCCTTATATTAGTGGGAAAAAAATATTCTTCAGGACAGGTAAGAGCAAGACATCATTTAAAACGATCTATTTTATATTTGTGCACCTTCAAAATAACAATGAAACGTAATTTCGTAAAATACAGAACACAAACGAATTGCACTTGCCATCTCGGTCTCTGTGAACCTCTTCCTGAAATGAAGAAAAACTCAGCGGTACTGCCTATTTGTAACAGACAGGAGAAATATTTTTTTTTATAAAAACCTTGAAATGCTCACTTTTTCAAGTGTTTGACATTAAGCATTAAGTCACTTTGGAATATGAATCATAGCACGTTTCAGAAGATAAAAAACGCAAATTGTAGTCCGGAAAATATGGTATAGCAAATTATTTTGCAGACCCCCTGGCTTTGCATCACAGACCCCCAAGGGTTTGTGAACACTAGTTTGAAAACCCCTTCAGACCCTACGTCCACTGAAATGGACATCACATGATTTTTTGTTTAAACCAATAAAATTGTTTTTATAATATGAGCAATGCCTGGACACTGATTGGCCCCTGATCAACCAATCACAAAGAAGATATGATTCCTAACTTAATCTGATTGAGCTACAGGCATCACAAACGAGAGACATGGCTAACCAACTAGACAGAAAGCGGAGGAAGCCCACATTTTACTTTTTATATGAATTTATGTTAATGGTAGCCTCATCAACTTTGCAGTGGACATGAGAAAAATCGAATAAAAAATGAGTTGGCACAAATCTTTTGACATTGAGATATGGTATTTGTGAGGATTTCCAGTCAGGATTAAAACCATATCATAGTACTCAGACCTGTTCTAATCATCCGATCGTAGTTGTCTCTCTATTAGTGCTACTGGATCTTAGTGCTGCGTCTGACACTATTGACCACAACATTCTTTAAAACAGACTAGAAAATTATGTTGGCATTAGTAGAAGTGCATTGGCACGATTTAAATTCTACTTTTCTGACCACCATCAATTTGTAGCAATGAATAATGAGGCATCATACCAATCACAAGTACAGTATGGAGTACCTCAAGGCTCAGTACTAGGACCGATGCTTTTCACGCATTACATGTTACCCTTGGGAGATACCATCAGGAAACATTGTGTTAGCTTTCACTGTTATGCTGATGATACTCAGCTCTATATTTCTTCATGGCCTGATGAAGCATACCAATTTGCAAAACTAACGGATTTCATAGTTGAAAAATAAAAAAAACTGGATGACTGGTAATTAATTATTGGACCAAAAACCTCTGCATGTAATGACCTAGAACACTGTCTAGCACTTGATGACTGCTCTGTTAATTCTTCATCATCAATTAGGAATGTAGGTGTGCTATTTGATAGCAATCTTTCTTTCGGAAGCCACTTTGCCAGCATTTGTACAACTGCATTTTTCCATCTTAAAAATATATCTAAATTTTGACCTATGCTCTCAATGTCAAATTCAGAAAGTTAATCCATGCGTTCATGACCTCAAGGTTAGATTATTATAATGCTTTAGTGGCTGGTTGCTCTTTGCGCTTAATAAACAAACTCCAGTTGGTTTAAAATGCAGCATATATAGAGTTCTTGAACCAGGAAGCATGACCATATCAGCCCGGTTTTGTCAACACTGCACTGGCACCCTATTAAACATTGTATACATTTTTAAGGGTTAGTTCGCCCAAAAATGTAAATTCTGTCATTAATTTATCACCCTCATGTTCCATGTTCTAAACCAGTAGGACCTCAGTTTGTCTACGGAACACAGATTAAAATATTTTAATGAATTCCAAGAGCTCTCTGACCCTCCATAGACAGCAAGGGACCTTCCACGTTCAAGGCCCAGAACATCTTGGTTCAAGGTAGCTAGAACATCGACAAAATAGTCCATGTGACATCAGTGGTTCAGTTGTAATTTTATGAAGCTCAGAGGCCTTTTTGGCTTCTATGCTGTTAGGGTGTAGGCCAACATGAAATAAATTACATATGGTATGAATATCTAGTCTTTGAGTGAATATATGAGCATTGTTTTAGCAATTTGAGGCCATTTAAAATAGAAATTATATTTTTGAAGCCTTTTTAACTGTTATAGCACCACCTATGGTCCAATTTCCATGAAATTTTGAATGCTTGTTAAGAGTCGTCTGACACGTTTTCACCTATTTTCATACATTTTTGAGTTTTTGATTAGTTTTTATAGGTTTTTGGGTATATATTGCCACACCCCTTTCCTAATTGACCCTGTTATAGCCAACCAAAGGACAAAATTCAACATTTTATTTTTGATAATTATTGATCTAGAGAGTCCAGAGAATTGCGCTGCAGTGGTTTGATCAAGATTGAGTGAAAAACCTAGGACTAGTTCGCAAAAGTAGGTTTTTAACATAATTACAAATATTTAATGAACAATTTGATTGACAGCAATGGTTTTTGAAGCAAAGTTGTTTAGCATAAGGAGATCTATCATATGATATGAAGATATAGTGTATATGTGAATATATGGACGTATTAGTACTTTTACAATAGAAATATTATGTTTTTGACACTATTTTAATTGTTATAGCGCCACCTATGGTCCGATCTCAATTAAACTTTGCATGCTTGTTAAGAGTCATGTAGCGATAATGTACATTTAATTTAGCTCAAAGGGAATCGAAAATGATTCAATAGGGAATTTGAACAGAGTCGCTGTTTTACGGCTGTTCAGAGTCGACTCGCGATTCATGGAACCAGCCGTGTAACATGACTCATGGATATTGCTTTACATGCAATGGATATTACTATCCAGAATATAGTGAAAACACTATGTGTTAGCACTGTAGCAAAAATCGACAGTTTAAGGCATTAACTTGTAAGCACGGAACACAAGATACTTATCTTTCCTAATAAAAATATTTTATTGGATAAACCTAACACATACAAACTAATCTAACATAAACACATGCATTCACACAGGTTGCAGAAAGAGAAAGTGAGAAAAGAATGAGTTTAAAGGAATGAAAATATGAAGTCCCAAGTTTATAGCAATTTGTGTAATTGCTTAGACCTGAACAACCATCAATCACTTAAATAACCCTCGTATTGAGTCTCTCAAAGAGGTTATTAAACTTTATATCAAATGCACCAGTTCAGCTAGAATCTGGAGGTTGTACTTGCATTGCTTTTGTGTTAAGGGAATTCCTTTCGTTGCGTCGTTCCAGAAAGGGGTTTCCCGAGGTTGCTGATTGGTTGGTGGTCGGTTGATGTGATGTCTTCTTGGGCGTTGGCTGGATATGCGGAGTTGTGCGCTGGTTAAAGTTCAGGTCAGCACGGACGTTTGGGTCGTGGCTCGAGGCAAAACTTAACTAGAACACGAAACTCTCAACGGAAAGAAATAAAAGAATTAAAGTAAAAGACAGAAGTGTAACGATCTCCTCATGTTTCCTTTAGAGGAGCAGCTGGCGTGCAGGCCAGGGAGCGTTCATCATAGAACGCTAACAGCGTCGAAACGCGGCGGCACGAAGAAGCGCTGGGAGTGAGAGAGTAAGGATAAAAAGAAAGAGCGATTTGGTGGTGTCCTGCGTATTTAAACTCAGCTTTTGGACACATCCCAAATGGTGTCTTGACCAATTAGAACATTGTCCTAAGTCGGGGTACTGCTGGTTTCTCCTCCCAAACCATAAATCACAATGTTATCTGATCAGTCCCGTGGTCCCAATTTTCCCGCTCTTTGCAGAGATAAATTTGGACATGATTTCTATAACAAGACTAAAATACATTTTACAAAGAATTGAATTACAGAAACATTTCGAGAGTGCAATTTCGAGCTCAGGCATACCAAACACCAATATAAACCATTAAGCTATTCAATAATTATTAAAAAGGACATACACAATGAGTGATTAAAACATTGTAGGCAAATGTATGGTTACAAAGAGGATATGAAGTTATGCATAGAAATGATGAGTTGCTCATAAGTTCTTTTAGCATAATTTTAGGTGCATATATACATCAATAGGCAGTTTTCTGGGCCGTATTGGGGAATGTGAGGGTCTGTTCTCTAATTGTTATGCTGATGATACTCAACTATATATTTCAACAAGACCAGATGAAACTTCTAACTTAGCAAAGTTAACAGAGTGTGTTAAAAACGTGAAAGACTGGATGACCAACAATTTTCTACTATTAAATTCAGATAAGACTGAGATATTACTTATTGGACCAAAAAACAGTACACAGAATCTCTTAAACTGCAACTTGCAACTAGACGGATGTACTGTTATTTCCTCTACAGTCAAAAATCTGGGTGTTATATTAGACAGCAACCTGTCTTTTGAAAATCATATTTCTCATGTTACAAAAACAGCATTCTTCCATCTTAGAAACATTGCTAAGCTACGGAACATGTTACCTGTTTCTGATGCAGAAAAGTTAGTTCATGCATTCATGACGTCTAGACTGGACTATTGTAATGCACTACTAGGTGGTTGTCCGGCTTCGTCAATAAATAAGCTACAGGTAGTCCAAAATGCAGCTGCTAGAGTCCTTACCAGATCAAGAAAATATGATCATATTACCCCAATTTTACGGTCTCTACACTGGCTACCTATTAGGTTCCGTATCACTTACAAAATATTACTTCTTACCTATAAGGCTCTTAATGGTTTAGCTCCTGCATACCTAACTAGTCTCCTACCGCGCTACAATCCTTCACGCTCCCTAAGGTCGCAAAACTCTGGACTTTTAGTAGTACCTAGGATAGCAAAGTCCACTAAAGGAGGGAGAGCCTTTTCACATTTGGCTCCCAAACTCTGGAATAGCCTTCCTGATAACATTCGGGGTTCAGACACAATCTGTGTGTTTAAATCTAGATTAAAGACTCATCTCTTTAGCCAAGCATTCACATAATGTATCTCATAAAGTCTTACTTCATTTACATCTGATCACATACAGATCAACATTCTTCAGCTTGGGCTAAACACATAAATTTTTTGCTTGGTTGGAACAGCAGCTACGCTAATTATTTCTCTATTTGTTTCTCTGTTTCTGCCGCGGGATTCCCATCCCGTGGTAACTAGGAATTATACAAGATTCAGTCTGGATTCAGAATACCTAATAAGAGATGATGCCAACCCCTCAGAGGACCGCCGATGATGGGGTCGCCAGATGAGCTCCAGAGACGGATCATCAATGAAAACATCGCCAACCTAGACGGCCATCGGCGCTACTCCACAGGAACCTGATGAGTTCTCTACAATCTGACATTGGTACAAACTGCTGGTTTCGTCTGGCCAGAGGAGAACTGGTCCCCTGACTGAGCCTGGTTTCTCCCAAGGTTTTTTTCTCCATTTCTGTCACCTGTGGAGTTTTGGTTCCTTGCCGCTGTCGCCTCTGGCTTGCTTAGTTGGGGACACTTTCCAGCGATATCATATGCTATTGTGATTTCCGGATTTCTAATTGATTGTTTACAATAATGCGTTACTTACACACTATTGTGCTGTTTAAATACTATGCAGTGCTTTGACACAATCCGTATTGTTAAAAGCACTATATAAATAAAGGTGACTTGACTTGACTTGACGTGATGTTCATGATGTGTATCTCTTTAATCTTGCCCCAAATTTGACAATCTCCTTCCTTGGGATGTCAACAAGTGTCCTTTTGTGTTAATGTTGCAAGTTCCTAGTTGGTTAGGTTTGCTTCAAGCTGGCTGGCGCCAGGGTGTCAAATGACAAATTTTACGACAGGAGTCTTGTCACGCTGGGTCTCTTGTGGAATTTGGATCTGTAGAAGCGTTTCAAAACTTCTAATTGAATCGCCTGAATTGTCTGATTCGCGCTGAGATCCTACAGTCATCTGCCACATGTTTTCACCAATTTTCGTAAAGTTTTGAGTTTTTGTTTAGGTTTTATAAGCCTTTGGGTATATGTGGTCATGCCCCTTTTCTAAATGACCTTGTTATAGCTAACCAAAAAACGAAATTCAACATTTTTTTGATAATTGTTGATCTAGAGACTCCAGAGAACTGTACTTCTGTGGTTTGATTGAGATAAAAACCTAAGACTAGTTCGCAAAAGTAGGTTTTTAACATAATTAAGAATAATTCATGAACGATTTGATTTGATTGAGGCAAAGTTGTTTAGCATGAGGAGATCTATCCAATGATATGCATATTGTGTGGATGTGTGAAACACCACGTGATTACAGAGCCATAAAACTCGTTAGCGCCAACTAGTGGCTGATTACTTTCAAAATTCTTACAGACCTTTAGGGCCATGAGTCGAACATGCCCACCAAGTTTCGTTCCGATCAGCTTCCATTAACTTTGTCAGATAGGTGCTCAAACTTCATTGGCCGATGAAAGCCATGTTTTTCGAGATATGCCTCATAGATACTTGTGCCACTTTGGATCAAGACACTGCATACCAATTTTCAAGCCGATCAGACCAATGGTTGCATATTTATAGCCATTTAGCTGCGCATTTTTTTTATTATTTGACCAAAGATTTTATACACATGTGTATCAAGTTTGGTGAAGATATCTCATTCCATTCAAGAGTTATAGCTAAATGTAGCAATTGGCTAACATTAGCATAGAACGTTTTGGCGTTCCTATCTGACTGTGAGTCCAAATTTCCCAACTTTTTTTGGTAATTATTGATATTCAGTATCCAGAGAATATTTCTGCACTGGTTTGGTTCCGATTGGGCGAAAAACCTAGGACTAGTTCAGGTTTTGCATACAACTTTCTGACTCCACTTTTGTTCGAACCCCTAAAAATATTTTATTTAACCATTCTTCTCTTCTGCATCAGCCTAGCACCATTTTGGAGAGTATCATGATGCATGTGCATGCTTTTCTCGCATGGAAACAACACATTCTGCTGATGTAAGTGAGTAAATGATGACTGAATTTTCAGAATTTTTATTTTGGGGTGAATTAAAGGTTTCAAAAGGGGTTGTTTTCACATTGATCTCATAAAAGAACCATTTTTGGTTCCTTATTAAAGAACTTATAGTGTATCCTTTTAAATGTAAACGTATACATTAGGGGAGGAGCCGAACCCGAATACGGTATTCGGAAAGGCACAAATAGCGTGTTTTTTACGAATACTTATTTCGAACAAATACTTTAAAAAATATTTGTATTCGGGAACAAGTAAACTTTATATCAAAAAGCTGTGTTTCCTCATGAGACCGCAGTAAGTGTATGCCCGCATGAGTGATTGAGTGAGTGACCTTCAGGAGTCGGGAAGGGGAGGGGCGGTGGGGGTAAAAGAGGTGACTGACACAGGCTGCTCCACACAGCAACAGAGAAGGCTCAGCTGAGCGAAAAAACACTTCACTGCATCACTATTTTTGTTGAATACATTTTTGTACCTTAACTGGGTTCGGGAGGCAGTTTATAGCTTTTGGGAAGCAGAGTTTGATCGGGAGATTATTCCATTAGGCCCCGTTATTTTAAATGTAGACGCGCGGTATGCGTGCTCATAATGGAAGTGAGTGCTACGTGCTTGTTTTTTCCAGGCGCGTTCGCGCCGCATCGAGATAAATACGTCTCTCAACTTTTCAGAATGCCACAAGCGCACACAGGTCATGTGACAAGAACCAACCAATCAGCTTCACCCTTTCCCTTAATAACATTGAAAAAACAGCCAAGTTGGAGGAACAGCTTATCATATCTGTACAGGAATAACCATTTTTAAATAAATTTAATAGCAGAGCTACTGCAAGCGATTTTTAATGCTGGAAATCCATTTATGCTTTGCTGAAACTTCCGAGTCTTCATTGAGAGATCAGGTCATGGTTGCTTAGCAACGGCAGACGGCACGGGAAAGAAGTTCATGCAGAAGAAGAACAGTTCAAGTATTATTTGTTTTTATTCTGTCTGTTCAGCGTCCTCCAACAAGGACGGGTGGTGGTGGGGTTCATAATGTTCACAATGGTATTTTATTTTCAATGATGTTCCTTGTTACATGTTCAAAAACATCAACCAATATTGCATATCCATAATTATTATAATGGATATAATTAAAGAATACTTACACTATAACTTAAATTAGAAGTGTAACACACAAAAAACAGGATTTTTACACCTATTTTGAATTTTACTCGAATACAAATACAAATACAAATACAAATACTTTTCCCCCCTCAACAAATACAAATACAGATACAAATACTGGCTGCTTTGCACACCCCTAGTATACATGAACGTGGATGGCATACTGTAGGTCAAATCATTTGTTCTTAGAAGAATTTGAGAATTGTTTGAGTTCACACTGAAATGACTTTTACATACTTGGTGTCTTAGCAAATCTGAACAGAGTCTGAGACATTGTTGAGATCTCTTCTGAAACTGTAGAGGAGACGAGAGATTACTGGGCTCAGCCTCTTATCAGAATAATCTGAGAACCTGGAGACGTAAGCAAAACTCTCGATTTTCTCCCCATTTAATCCTATTGATGTCTAGGATAAACAATTGAGGTAATGAAGAACCATAAGTCTCCTGATAGAAGTGTCATCCTTGAATGAACAAGGTCTACCCCTGATGCCCCCTCAAAAAACTAAAACAAAATGAAGCGTGTGACATCTTTGGTTGCAGCAACATGATTAACAGTCGGTCTGCACGCATATATTGTACTGGAAATGATGTGGAGGCAGCTCAGCAGCAATGAGGAGTCAGCCGCAGGGGAGACAGACAAGAACCGTAATGAGAGATAATGTTTTGTTATCTGTTAAATCACTGGCATCTCCCTGAAACTGGAGAGAGGAGTTCTCAAGCGTTCTGCTTATCTTCTCAATTGCCTTTTTCGACACGTAATACTTTCTGTAACACTGGCAAGTATCTCGGCTTGGCTTAAACTCATGACAATGCAGCACTTAATCTATGCTTGTGGCACTTACAGCACTAAATTAGACCACTACAACACCAGTAAGCAAAATGCCATTGAGTGCTGAGTATATACTGCATAAATAATGGAAATGTGTTAAGTTGTGTAGAAGTTGGGAAGTTTGGGGGTTTCATTTACTGAAAATCTTCCCAAGCATAAAACACAACAAATATGTATTATGATCAAATCTATTAGCAGTTTTTAAACTAGAAAGTCATTCCTATTAAAGGAATATTTAACGCAACTTAAGTTCAATCGACGTCATATATTATTTTATTAAAAAATAAGGCAATTAATTAACATTAAAATACTTGTTATAATAGTATACTAAAAACAGTGTGAAATATTATTACAATTTATAATATATTGTAAAATAAAATTTATTTATGTGATCAAAGCTGAATTTTTAGCTTAATTACTCCAGTCTTCAGTGTTTGGTCAACTGGATGCATCTTTGCTAAATCAATGGTAGTTTATGTTACACAGTAGCAGTTCGCATTGACTTTAAAGGGTGTTATTATATTTTGCCACACTCTTGTGGTTAGTCTCAGGATGCACTTTTTTCCAGGGGTTTCAGAACAGCGTAATCGATACTGCGTCACCAGGCAGGCGTGGCCTTGAGAATTTGCATAGGTCACCGATCATGAGCAGTTTGGGAAAAGCCATTTGCTTCAGATACCTCCACGATCGCAGGGGTTTCGTACCCTTCATGTTTATATTCTTATACAGTGTCTTGAAATACCTGTCCACGATCGCAGGGGTTTCGTGCCCTTCATATTTATATACAGTATCATGAAATACCTGTCCACGATCGCAGGGGTTTCGTGCCAGATACACTTCATATTTATATTCATATACAGTATCTTGAAATACCTGTCCACGATTGCAGGGGTTTCGTGCCAGATACACTTCATATTTATATTCAGTGTCTTGAAATACCTGTCCACGATCGCAGGGGTTTCGTGCCAGATACACTTCATATTTATATTCATTATGGTATCTTGAAATACCTGTCCACGATCGCAGGGGTTTGTGCCAGATACACTTCATATTTATATTCATTATGGTATCTTGAAATACCTGTCCACGATCGCAGGGGTTTCGTGCCAGATACACTTCATATTTATATTCATATACAGTATCTTGAAATACGTGTCCACGATCGCGGGGGTTTCGTGCCAGATACACTTCATGTTCATATAACGTTACAGTATCTTGAAATCCACGATCACAGGGGTTTCGTGCCCTTCATATTTATATTCATATACAGTATCTTGAAATACGTGTCCACGATCGCGGGGGTTTCGTGCCAGATACACTTCATATTAATATTCATATAACAGTATCTTGAAATCCACGATCACAGGGGTTTCGTGCCCTTCATATTTATATTCATATACAGTGTCTTGAAATACCTGTCCAAGAGACCGTTGTAAACCATGATTAATTTTCGTAAATAGACGCTACACGTTTTACATTTCTATAATGGCTGTTTATTTGTTTTCGAAAATCGTTTAAATGTAAGATTTTAAAACATAAAAATAACCTGTATGACTCGGTGGCCATTATAAATTTTAGTAGCATCAGTTATGCATTTCATCCCTAATGTACAGCCAGGCAGGCAAGCCGCTCTAGACCAGTGTTTTTCAACCACTGTGCCGCGGTACACTAGTGCAGTGTTTTTCAACCACTGTGCCGCGGTACACTAGTGTGCCGTGAGAGATCGTCAGGTGTGCCGTGGGAAATTATTCAATTTCACCTAAAACAGGCCCAGGTTTCACACTGAGTGGGTAGAAATATGAAAGTTCAAAAAATACTGTTTTCATTGTGTTTGTTTGATTCCTATTCAAGACACTTTGATAAGAATGACTGTATATTGTTAATTGCACTTTTTATTTGACAGAAGAAGGAATATCAGGGCTCGAAATTGTCGCATATGCTCCCAAAATTTAATCTGCGCGATCTCTAAATATATTTGGGAGCATTTTTTGCGAGAAATTGTTGTGGTGCGACTTGTTTTCATTTCTTTACACTCTTTAAATTCTTATCTTAAATTCAGATTTGAGATATTAGCCGTCAATCACTCCGTCACTGACACTGCGCTCTGCTCCGCTGAAACCGAACGTTTTTTTGCTTCAATTTTCTCTCTCTCTCTCTCAATTCAATTCAATTCAATTCAATATGTGCTTTATTGGCATGACAATTATTACAGTGTATTGCCAAAGCAGAGTGTTTACATTGAATGTAAAACAGGTATGTATGCAACAGAAACATGCATGTATATACATTTTTATATCTCTCTCTCTCTCTCTCTCTCTCTCTCTCTCTCTCTCTCTCTCTCTCTCTCTACCTCTGTTTCGGATTTGCACAAACTGCATTGCAATTAAGGGTGTGTGATGTGACTTGATTGTGATTTTTGATTGTGGACCATTAAAATCTCTTCACAATATGCTTATGAAGAAATACATAGTGCACATTCTGTCAGATGTAATTCTGGCGCCTCCGCCTCAGTATATAATGTACAACGAGGCATACATTCACATCAGACTTTTTGAAATCCCGTTTGTGGTCCCCCACTTTCAAGTTCTTTTGTTAAATTAATGTGTTAATGCACGCTCAGCACCGCCGACAGTTTCGTGAGATCGTTAAAACGAAACCGAAAGCAAAAAACGCACGCGCATTCAAAGGCAATTTTGATACATGGGGTTTAGAGAGCGACTCCCCAATGTGCACAAATTAGGCTACATAACATATCTAGGCTGTTATTAGTAGCCTATATGTGGGTTGTAATAGGTTCATAGGTTGTGTATTTGTCAATAGCTCTGAATCATGCTTGAAAAATTTGGTCTCTATTTGCACTTTGAAATTGAGAGAGTAGCCTACTTTGATTATGGCAGTTATTGTTTGCACTTAATAGGATTAAGAAAGAATTGTGTAGTTTATTTTTTGTTATTTCTACCATAGATTGTTTAAAAATGCAGTGGCTGCCTCTAATTTAAATGGCTCTACCTATAATAGAGAAAATAAACATATCGTTCATGTACTCATATTTTAAACATATTCTTGTCCCTTGCTTAAGGTTTAAAATAAATATTTTTTAAAAAGCCTTTTAGATTCTAGAGTCAGCCCATTTGCTTGTAAAGCATCAGCAATCAGAATCAGCCATGAAGAATTTAGTTTGGTGCATTACTAAAAAGATATGCCGGGTTGAGTGCTGGCTGATCTGCTCAATTGGCAGTTGTGGTGCTCCTTAATATTCAGTGAGTGCTCCTAAATTTTTTTCTGGTGCTCCTAACTTTTTGAAGTTGGGAGCACCAGTGCTACCAAACAAAAAAAAAAATTAATTTCGAACCCTGAATATGAAAGATCATAAAATACTTTTTTCTTTGTGTTTATTTGATTCCTGTTCAAGACACTTCGATAAGAATGGCTGTATATTATTAATATAGGCTACAGAATTACATTTTTTTTACAATTTCGATTGTTGGTGTGCCTTGTGATTTTTCTTCAATTAAAAATGTACCTTGGCTCAAAAAAGGTTGAAAAACACTGCTCTAGACCTTAGATCGCACACAGTAGCCAGCCCTCTCCCAAAGACTATAGAATACCATGTCACTCGTGTAGTTTTGAATGGGGAACAATGAAACGGTCATCATGGCCGCGAAGCTCCGCCTTCTTAGTGAAAGAGCCAATCGTTGATCAGTAAAGTCAGCGCGTCACTCCAGCTGCCGTTAGAAGTTCCGGTTGCTATAGAAACAGCCGGCGCTCTAAGACGTGTTCAGTACTGAGCATGCGCACTGGCTCATCTAGCCGGAAAAATAAGCGTTTTTTTAACGCTATTCAAGCACAAGCAACTATATTTATAAGGCAGTTCTTGTTGGATTTCTTTGGAGATTTCAAATATGAAATTTAATCGTAAGCTTGGTGAACAGTTTTGGAGAATTTGATGTTTCCCTATTCAAACAGATGGGAGCTGCACTTGTATGCCCGAGAGGCGTTTCAAAGATGGCCGCCGAGTGACATGACTTGCCTTAAAGGGACTTTGCCCTCTCCCCCATTGTGGCAAGCTTTAGGCTATTGCGTGTGCATGATCTCGCAACTCTTTAAACTGCGCTGAAGGCACGCTCTCTGCTGCCCATCAGGCTCGGGCTGCACTTGTAGTAAGCTTGTGTGTATTTTGATGAATATGCCGATTAAACATATCCATGCTTTCTTGTTTATTTTTAAACATTTGAAATGAATTTGCACCAGTGATGCGCCGGTTGATCCAAAATGAGCGGGTGCCTGCCTGTGGTCACCCGCGGTTACTAGTCATCCAAAAATATTTTTAATGCTATTCGGGTCGCGGTCGGTCGGGTCGTTTGAAATAAAGATGACAAATAAACCTTTGTAATTTATATAGTACTAGACACAATTTTCTATGAAATACATAGACCTAAACTTTATTGGCTGAATAATATTTAGCCTACCTTTTGAATGTTGAGCGTTATTAACTGTTGAATAAATGCTGACGCGGGACAAAATGCCCGATTTCCCAACACGTTGAACTGAGCAATGCCATTGTACCATTTTAATAGGCTACTTTTAAACGCATATAGCTCAGTAATGTCAGCTTTATGTATTTTCTGAGAGGGGGTGGGATTTTTGTTGGGAAAGTTGGGGGAGAGACGCACACTTCGATTAGACTGGATAAACACATGCAGCATCTTAATTGTTAAGAAAATGGTATTCCTAATAAATGTCTCGAATATTTTGATTATGTCCAATGCTCCTCTTTCTTTTTGGAATTATTAGACACATTTCACTATGTCTTTTCAAATGCCTAGGTCTGTTTAATTTCCTTAATTATAAAATTTCTATTATTGATATTTTATTTTTAAACGTTTATTCAAGCAATAATATATAAATTATATAATGTATGCTTGTTTAAAACCAGGGATTAAAAACGAATTCCACGTAAAAACTGTATTTTTTCTTTACATTTCCAGAGAGCGAAAAACGAACGAAATTAAACATTACTTAATAAATTCAAAGCACTATAATTTCCTTATTCATTTGATACAACTATTAATATACAGAAAATAATATTATTTTGTCATATTCGTGATTCCTGAATTTATATATGAAAACTGCGTTTTGAAGTGCATTCATTATGTTTGTCTGCAATAGCATAACAAGGTTACATAAAACATTATCGGCAACTTGAAAGTAATGTCCGTTTAGCTGTAGCAGTTGTTTAAATCTCTGCCTTAATTTGCCTGACTTAACCTAGCCTCTTAAGTTGATTTAATATTCTTGATCATTTTTATAAAAAGTAAAAAAAAAAAAAAAAAAAAAAAAAAAAAAATTAAAAAAAAAGGAATTAGCTTGTAGTCTTATTTAAGGCTATAGGCTAATCTTTTTCTTAACTTCTATTAGGCTACACTGTAGATCGAAATAAAATAATTCTTGATCACATTTAACATCGGAGAATCACTGAAAATGAAACTATTTAAATCTGTATAGCTAAAGGAAAGACAAAATAAATCACAAGAACAATCTGTATTTTTCTTGTAATCAGGAACATTTCTTTTGACAAAATTAATTAATGCCGAATGATGTTTGACAGTGAACGCATCTCCACTGCATAGCCGCATATAATCGCTGGTGTCAGTCGCAAATATTAAACATGCGGGTCAGGAAGCGGGTCTGGTACAATATTTTCTCTCTTTCTTTCTTTTTTGCGGTCCGAGTTGCTGGCGGGTTAGTTGAAAACGTCAGTCGGGTTCGGGTTGTTTGTACATTGATCCGCGCATCACTGATTTGCACTCCAAATAAACATGAGGCTGCAGTTGAATTGCAAAGCGACTTTTTTTCTATTTTGCTCTGTACAGAGAATAGTAATACTGAAGTTTTAAAGCCTATAACTTTATATGCTACCACAAATAACAGTAA
>NC_133375.1:3986440-4031659 GCF_049309525.1 Garra rufa | reverse complement strand
CAGATTGATATACGTAGCTAAGAGCAGTATTTAGCAGCAGGCAGACAGAGTGGAGACTACGGCCACTTCAAGAGATCAGATAAGTTGTGTTTGTGTGTGTGTGTGTGTGTGTGTGTGTGGGTGGGTGGGTGCTTGTCAGGGTCTCTGTGTGTATATACGAATGTCCTGAACATTTATATGAGAATGTGTGAGTCAGTGTGTACAAGTATGCAGATACATGCAAATGAATGAGAGTTAAATGCATTGTGTCGGAAGTATTGTCCACGCCGTGGCAGGAAGAGATGTGATCAGAGACTTACTCAGTGAGCCAGTGACAGACAGGGTTAAGACACAGGAGGCCTGGATCTTCACTTCTGGCTTGTCACTCTGAAAGACACACACACAAAAACTTGTTCCACAGTTCTGAGGGAAATGGAAACTGGCTGAAGGGCTAAAGGTTAAGCTGACTTCATTCCATCAAATTATTTATGAAATGGTGAAACCGCAAGAGGAGTCACTGGACGGAAATGTTTAAGTTGGTCAAAATGTATAATGTATCTCTCTAATACTGTAACCTATACTAATCCTGTAGAGTCAAAATACAAAACAAGGTCAACATTACGAATTGCCTGGAAGGCATTCGATAACATTGCACTACAGGTTTCTTTACTTTAAATTGTAGTCTTAGTTCATTCATGTCCATGTCCTTGTGATTAAACTGAGTTGAACTAGAACTTAAAGGAGTAGTTCATTTTCAGAACAAAAATCTACAGATAATATACTCACCCCCTTGTCATCCAAGATGTTCATGTCTTTCTTCAGCCGTAAAGAAACTATGTTTTTTGAGGAAAACATTTCAGGATTTCTCTCCATATAATGGACTTCTATGAGTTTGAACTTCCAAAATGCAGTTTAAATGCAGCTTCAAAGGGCTCCATACGATCCCAGCCGATGAAGAAGGGTCCTATCTAGTGAAACGACTGGTTATTTTCTAAAAACATTTACAATTTATATACTTTTTAATCTCTAGACAGAGAGCTAGGCAAGACGAGCATTTGAGGTTAAAAAGTATATAAATTGTATTTTTTTTTTTTTTTTTTTTTTTTTTTTTTTTAGAAAATAACCAATCGTTTTGCTAGATAAGACCATTATTTCCTCGGCTGTGAGCTGTGAGCCATTTGAAGCTGCATTTTGGAAGTTCAAACTGTGGGGCACCATAGAAAGTCCATTATTTGGAGAGAAATCCTAAAATGTTTTCCTCCAAAAACATAATTTCCTTAAGACTGAAGAAAGAAAGACATGAACATCTTGGATGATAAGGGGGTGAGTACATTATCTGTAAATTTTTGTTGAAAGTGAACTACTCTTTTAAGAAGAACTGTATCAGAATGTTAAATCACTAACAATAGAAATGCGAAAAACAACAAGGCTTCTGAAGCTACCGCTGGAACATGTTGGAGCACACAAAAAGTTTAAAACAAGACAGCAAGAGTGGCAGCATTTGAAGAGACTCGAAATGTGAGATTAACCACAGCTCCACAGAACATCTTCAGTGTTTAACCAAGGCAATGTGAGGTCTGTGAGGACACTCACTGTGGACATCGGAAGAGATGTTTTGGACATTTTGTCTGTATAAAGACTAGGCATCTATAGAAAAGTCTCTCATGCTCCCTAACAATGCTTACACTACACATCTGTCCACACTTAAGAGACATCACTCAACTGCCTCCATATATAAACACACTCGTGTCCTCTGGCAAGACATACTCAAACTGAGTGGAATACCGGCAGAACTGCATTTTAACAATCTCAATGTCAAAAATGCATTTCCTCTTCTTTTCTTATCACATTTTAAATGCATGTTGTGCAACTGATTGCCATTTCATCACCATCAAAGATACTAAATTTAGCCAGACAGAATTTGAACTGAACTGACAGTATATGCACCATTCTACTAGTTCAAAGTCAGAATTGGAAACAAACGTATGCAAATTGTATAATATCCAAGGTAAACATTTCTAGTAATTGTGCAGTTAATTCTCAAATTGTATTTTTAGAAGATTTTGGAATATTTGTCCTCTCCCCAAATTTGTCAATACCAAAACACAATATAAAACGTTATTAGAAGGATTATATTGACCTCTTAAGATTTTATTTTATTATTATTATATATTTTTTTGTATTTTATTAAAAAGTTTTCTGAGGTAAATCAATGGCAAATGTTACCAATATTAACCAATGTTAACAATATTTCAAGTGTGATTTATTAAATTTGTTGTATTTTGAATCTGATTTTCTTTGTAAAGGCAAAAAGTTGATCATACTGATTTCAAATTTAGGGATTCGTTAATTTGAATATACACTGAAACAAAACTATCTTAATCTTAATTGCTGTTTATTTTCCCCAAATAAAGCATTGTGTGTTCCCTTTTGTCACTACCAAAACAATGATGACATGTTTTGGTCGTGACTGTTACGGTAGTGGCGTTTTATGAGATAACACCCAAAAAATACAAAGATGTCACTACCGAAACTTTGCCAAAAGTTTTGCTCGTGGCTGTTTCAGTAGTGACATTTTTAGATACTTTCGAATCTATCCCATAGATGCTAATCAGCACATGATTAGCTAGCACAGTTCTGAAAAGTTGTACACACATAAAAACTAAATGTTATGGAATAACTCCCAAAAAAGTGTGTTTATTTATAGAAAAATGGTGTTCGGTAGTCACATTCTTTAAAGTTAAACTCATACTTTTGAACACATTTACCTCAAAATGATTGGACCTATCTTAACATGTAGCTATGATAGAGATATAATCAAAATATAATTAAAAAGATATATTTTTTAAAACAACAATAGAAAAAATGCTAAATTATTTCAATATCATTTTCATAAATTGAAATTTAAGGGTTAGGGTATATTAAGCTTACTGATATTTTGATTTAGTGTTTCAATAGATAATATAAGGATCTTAGTAAACATCTAAGATTTGAATATTGTTCTTTTTTTTCTTTTTTTTTTTTGGTTAAGGGACAGCAGTTATGTAGAGTGGTCGTTAAAGGAAATATCTTCTCACAATACTCAGCATGCAGTTTATCATCAATAGACTTACCGTTTGCAGTTGCCTACAGAATACAGATTCTCCCCTCACCTTCCACATCTTGTAAAAAGACCCCAGTGGGGCTTTTATTGTGCCCAATGTGGTGAGTGAGTTGCGTTGATGCCTCATTGCAGAGCAAGCTGTGGAGACATTATATCACTTTGATTGCTTCCTAAAAGGGAAAAGTAATTAATTTGGTGCAAAAGCAATGTACTCACCTTTCTAGCACGCCATGCCTTCTTTTGTTCTCACCCTCACTTCCCTCTAATGGAGAACAAGTGTCTCCAGCTCATCCGCTCTGCTCGTCCATCTGTTTGAGTGACTAGCATTACCCTGGGTCACAGTGAAAGCCACAGTCGAGTCACTGTCATAGATTAGTGACAAAAACCATAGCAGCAACAATTGCACCTCTGGATATTGAGGGCAGCCTGTGATGTATCCTGGATTACCTACAGATTGTACGTGCAACAGTTGTAATCTGTCACTGTAATGTACTTAAAGTGCTATATTTTCATGCACTAATTTTGTACTTAATATACTAATTTTAGCACTTCTTAGGATAATCTTAAGAACATCTAACATCTCAAATGTGATATTTTGGGACACCATGAATATGAACTAAAATGTGGTTTTATTATATTATCTCTGTAGGCTATTAAAAATGTATTTAGTTACCACTTGTAGTACTTGAACCCATCTTGCATGCACTAGTGGCTTCAAGTGTACTACAAGTGGTAACTAAATACATTTTTTTAATACAGAGATAAAAAAGCACATTTTAGCTCATATTCATGGTGTCCCAAAAAAAAGCACATTTATGTACACTTCTTAACAAGAAGTACTAAAGAATAATTTTTAGTATATTAAGTACAAAATTTGTGCATGAAAATAGAGCTGGGCACTTGTGTTTTCCCTTGTGAAAAAGAAGTACATTTTAGCGTACTTTTAAGTATGGTAAAAGTGCTTATTATGTATGTAATGGTTTTAGACACAGATTATTTCCTTGTTTTATTCAAGCCAGCTAAGCCATTTCCGGTTTCCATTTTCTAAGCGGACCAAACGTTCATGTATACCGTTTCTAAGAATGAAGTTTAAAAAAATATGTGAGTAAATCAGCTAAATATGCACTAGTGAGTTCTATGATTGACAAGTGCCGAAAGCCGATGTCTGTGCATTAAATGATTCAGATTAACAAAACTACAGCAGTAACAAGTTTGTATTGGATAAATATAACAGCTTTAAGATAAAGCTTAAAATATGTAGTTGTTGAATTATATAAAATATTTCAAATTCACATTGATTCATATGGATTGCATTATTTAATTCTTATATCATTAATATTTAAGTATTTAAATAATTCAACCTTATAGGCTGTTCGTGTTTGAGTTATTTATTTATTTATTTATTTTAATTACTTTCTGCACTTGCTATTCTATATACTTCAGTGTGGTAAAAGTACTACAATTTTATAATAAATTGAAAAGCAAGATGTCTTGAAAAAACTAGGGAGTTGAAATGGCAGCTGCAGCCAATGATTGATCCTCTGGTGCCATCTTCTGGTTATATGGGTAATTTCATGTCATTTTCATCTTAAAAAGACATTGTTTTCCATGAAAATACTTTTTTTCCATGACTTCTTTATGAATAAACAGTGAATCTTTTAAGTGAATTTTATTACTCAGCTGTAGAATGAAAAATAATAAAGGCTTTAAAATATTACAAGATTTTAAAAATGTGTTCA
The DNA here is from genome assembly GCF_049309525.1 of Garra rufa. Taxonomy (NCBI): domain Eukaryota; kingdom Metazoa; phylum Chordata; class Actinopteri; order Cypriniformes; family Cyprinidae; genus Garra; species Garra rufa. The sequence continues at coordinate 4,026,838 of NC_133375.1, read as the reverse complement.
TGACTATAAAGGCAAGTTACTGATTATCAAGAATACAATTAAGATGTCCTTGAAGAGAAGTATCGCTAGCTAGCTAACGTTAGCCTAAATACATTATGAAAGTGTTTAGCTGTCAGCATTTAAATGTACAACTACGCAGGTACTCTCTTTGGATTACCAGGCTTGGTATTTAAATGATATGTTGTTAAATAATATCAAACTGAATGTTCATGCTGCTATCATTTACAATGTTGAAGTTATTATTTTTCGCAGTTTTTGATATGAACGAGGCAGTAGAGGAGTCTCAAGAGTGTCCACCTATATTTAGCACATTTAAAATGAGCTTCAGCGGAAGTTTAAGAGCTGGCTTATCATTATGCGGAAGTGCTAATGGTCTGTTGCAATTACATGCAAATGTATTATAGTTTACATTTATATTAAATGGGATTAGTTGAACTAAAGAGTGTCTTTTGACTCACTTAAGTGGGACTTATTGAAATAATCTTTATACGTAATTTCATAATTACTTCTAGTGCCTTTGAAATATGTTTAAAATGTACTGACAAGCATTTATGGTCATCTAAAATATGTAAATACGAACATGTATTTCATTATAACTGTAAATACGCATTTGAAATAATGAAGTTGCAATTTATTTAAAATATATTAACTTTAAACATAACAACAGTAAAATTAGAATCAAGTGCTGTAGTATGTTAGTCAACACATCAAAGTAAGTGTACTTCTTTAAGGCATGAACACAGATTATTAAACAATGATTTCAAATGTATTTTAAGGTAAAACTAATTTGGCATTTGACATAATACTTCATTTGAAGTATGCTTTCTTTAATTACAATTAAGTATCCTTTTATTATCTGCAAGTACAATTTGAAGAAGTGCATATTCAATACAGTTAAGGTCACTTTTTTATCACAGGATTAGAATTAATGCAAAATTATAAGAATGAATTTAGTCATATGAATATTGCATATGTAAAGAAACTGCCATCAACTGTGTATCTAGTTGTGCATACAGTATCTGGCTCTTACCAGAATGGCAGAATCAAACATACAAATTAATACTGTTACAATGCAACCAAAATAGTGCAATCCTGTCTGAAATGACTAGCTAAATACTTCTGTTTTCTATAGACAGCATTGCATCCCTGTTAGCTCTTGTTAGAACATTTTGGAAAAGGAATTTGTGAAGGAGAAAAAACATCTTAAATTCTTCCATTCATCAGTCAGGCTATAAATATTCACTACGCTCAATACTTTCATCATAATTACTAGCTTATCGTGTTTGGCTTAAAATCACAGCTACACTGGTTTGTATGTGGCAAACAGAAGTGTAGAGCAGGCCAGTTGCCTGAAGCCAAGTGCTGGTTGTTTGTTCAGGGATCACCCCAGCAGGAATGAGGAGGTTCTGTCACTCAAGCTTTCACCCTGCTGGCTGTCTCTGTGTTTTATCTGTGTCTCATCTGCCAGCTTTTCTGCCCCGACCAGTCATGTCACATGCAAAAACACCAGTCCAAGACTCAAAGCCAAGTCTTCTCTCACGTTGCTATATGACATGTGTTGATACACTCAAAAAAGATCTGATAATCAAATAAGAACTAGCTGTGTGACCTATTAGAATAACTAAAAAAAAAAAATTAAATTATTCAAAAAGAAAACGAAAAGTGCAAAGTAAGTGTGTGCCTAAAACAAGTAAAAAAGCTAATAAACGCCAATGATTTAAACACTTGATTTAAACAATATAGCTAAATGTGTGTGAAAAAATACCTTTAGGCTATTGCCCCTACAGGAAAATGTATTACATTATGATTTAAAATGCTTTCATGTGGCTCCCCCTGCTGTTTGAAATATCCAGTTACACTATTGCGCATCCAGGAATTTCTCAAAGGATGAATGCAATGAACTCGTTGTCATCATACTTTAACAAAATAAACACTAAGTAGGAGATAAAAGGGCTGGTGTTGCTTCATATAATAAAGGTGAAGTGTGTAATTTCTGCACACAAGCAGTTAGTGAGTAAGCATATTAGCATTTTGTTCTATCATTCCAAAATATATATTTTTTATTGAAATAAGGTGTGGTTCACACAATTTCAAGATATTTTATTCTACCAAAGTACGATAGATAGATCTTCATCCAGCTATACAAAAAAAAAAAAAGCTTTTTTTTCTCCTAATTATACTCCTAATTATAAACACACTGGTTTGTACTGTAAACGGTTTATACCGTTCACTGCACGTTGTAATTCTTCTTGTCATTTCCCTATAGCGGCTAATGAACCGGAAGTCTCGCCCATAGGCTTACTTCTGTGTTGAAGAACAATGTGGATAGCAGTGTGTCAAGTAACTCATAACTGAAGTAACTAACCAAAAATTAAGTACGTGTAATTAAAGTAAGTTACATTTAAAAATAATCTTAATCAGACTAGTTACTTTTTTAATTTATTACGTGATTATTCACACAATAGCAATATATCAATCATCATTCATTGATTGTCTCTAATTCTTCTTTTTTATTTTTAAATTTTTCTTTTTTAAAACAGTCTACCGCTTATGTTATTGTTCAAGTGGCGACAGCATTTGACCAATGGATTCGCAAAAATCATTTCAGCTTTAAGAAGTTTTTCTACAAGAAGTGTTTCAACATGTGTATCACTCAGTAGGTTAATCATGTATTATGTATTATTTTAAGTCTTTTGTCTTTCAAACTCATTAAAATGCACAAATTCTCGTTATTTCTTATTTGCAAACATTCTCAAACTCATTCTCAAAACATTCTCAAAAAGGGGTGGTCAGTCAGCAATTCTGTAAAAGACCATATATTTCCCTTTGCATTGAACGCTGGGCGTCGTAACTTCGCAGATGTTGTTCATGCTCAAACACCAACATTAAAAACTAACTAAAGTTAAAAAAGTGAAATCATAATCAATGCTCCCTTTAAGTACCCCAAGAAATAAATATTTTAATAATTAAGTATCACATTCGCATTTTCACGGTTCTCTGACATTGGTTAAACATAAAATATTTCAGCTTTTGTCGTTTGACTTTCATTAAACTCACAAACCCGGGATTCCAACACGGGACGCCCGGAGCGCAACGGCGCTGTATGTTGTGCGCTGCCCACAAGGCTATCGGCACCGACCATTTTGGGAAATCTTAATGTAATATAATGTTTAATGCACTTCATGTTGTTAATTACAGTGAAAGGAATATATTTCCATACTCGTTGTATTTTTACAACATTATGGTACAAGAATATTCTATTTAAATCAATGTGGTAAAGGAGTTAGGTCAAAAGTAATCTAAAAGTAATCTGATTATATTAGACCTACCTAAAATATGTAATGTAATGGATTACGTTACTAGCTACAATTTTTGTCATGTAATTAGAATATGTAACGGATTACAATTTGTAAGTAATCTACCCAGCTCTCTTTACTTATTCGTGAATCGCGCCATTGTGTTTATAATCGCACTCTTGAAAATTATTCTAACTTCAAATTTTCTGTCCGCTGAAGTAGGCTACATTATATGCAAATAAGTTTATCTTGAAGTCTTATTTTTATTTATTTTTTTGTTTGTTTGTTTCTGCCATGGGATATAATATGCATTTTAAAAATATAGTCCGATTTTCCATCTGGCAGTTGTGACTTTTTACACACATGCTAGCATAACCAAATTTATGGTATTTACTAGTTGACATAGCAACACTACAGAGAAAAAAAAGTGCACCCAAATTCAAAAGTCTTTTGAAGATCTCAGATTCTACAGTCGTGGCCAAAAGTTTTGAGAATGACACAAATATTAGTTTTCACAAAGTTTGCTGCTAAACTGCTTTTAGATCTTTGTTTCAGTTGTTTCTGTGATGTACTGAAATATAATTACAAGCACTTCATAAGTTTCAAAGGCTTTTATCAACAATTACATGACATTAATGCAAAGAGTCCGTATTTGCAGTGTTGGCCCTTCTTTTTCAGGACCTCTGCAATTCGACTGGGCATGCTCTCAATCAACTTCTGGGCCAAATCCTGACTGATAGCAAATCATTCTTTCATAATCACTTCTTGGAGTTTGTCAGAATTAGTGGGTGTTTGTTTGTCCACCCGCCTCTTGAGGATTGACCACAAGTTCTCAATGGGATTAAGATCTGGGGAGTTTCCAGGCCATGGACCCAAAATTTCTACGTTTTGGTCCCTGAGCCACTTAGTTATCACTTTTGCCTTATGGCACGGTGCTCCATCGTGCTGGAAAATGCATTGTTCTTCACCAAACTGTTGTTGGATTGTTGGAAGAAGTTGCTGTTGGAGGGTGTTTTGGTACCATTCTTTATTCATGGCTGTGTTTTTGGGCAAAATTGTGAGTGAGCCCACTCCCTTGGATGATAAGCAACTGCACACATGAATGGTCTCAGGATGCTTTACTGTTGGCATGACACAGGACTGATGGTAGCGCTCACCTTTTCTTCTCCGGACAAGCCTTTTTCCAGATGCCCCAAACAATCGGAAAGAGGCTTCAGCGGAGAATGTGACTATGCCCCAGTCCTCAGCAGTCCATTCGTCATACTTTTTGCAGAAGATCAATCTGTCCCTGAAGTTTTTTTTTTTGAGAGAAGTGGCTTCTTTGCTGCCCTTCTTGACACCAGGCCATCTTCCAAAAGTCTTGGCCTCACTGTGCGTTCAGATGCGCTCACACCTGCCTGCTGCCATTCCTGAGCAAGCTCTGCACTGGTGGCACTCCGATCCCGCAGCTGAATCCTCTTTAGGAGACGATCCTGGCGCTTGCTGGACTTTCTTGGACGCCCTGAAGCCTTCTTAACAAGAATTGAACCTCTTTCCTTGAAGTTCTTGATGATCCTATAAATTGTTGATTTAGGTGCAATCTTAGTAGCCACAATATCCTTGCCTGTGAAGCCATTTTTATGCGACGCAATGAGGGCTGCACGCGTTTCTTTGCAGGTCACCATGCACTGTAACCGATTTTTGTAATTTGAACAGTATTTTACTGTAATATCTACAGTAAGATACTGTAAAATGTATATACAGTATTTTACTGTAAACTGCAAAGGATTATGGGAAAATATATGATCACTACTGTAATTATCCACTACTGTAAATCCGTTTACAGTAAACTACTGTAAATTTACAGTAGTGAACTTGCCCGCGAAAAATTGACCAATGGCAAGGGCGATTTTTTTTCTCTCCTGCTGAGAGGAAGTGGCGGTAAAAAGGACAAAAGGAGAAATGTTGCACCAATAACTTGACAAAAAGGTTAGTATATTATTTCTGTTTTATGAAAAACTGAACAATTTTAAGATGTTTTCACTTGTTAACAGCAAGCTAACAATATTCATCGTGTTTTGCATGTTGGTAGCCTTTTTTTCTGACTGACGGCCGGGGCGCCGCCGTAACGGTGAAAACATGGACTGGTGAGTAACTTAAGGTGACATATATTAGTCGAAATAAACTTTAGTGAAACCGAGAAACGCGTTTGTATATTGTGCTGCCCTTTAATGCAAGTTAACTCGTCTGACGAGCCCTTAACGTTACTCAAGCTTAACGGCGAACTGAGGTGAAATACTGAGGTAACGTAAAGTGCGTTAAGCAACACCGCTTTTTCTGTGGATATTTTAAATAGTATTTTCAAGCCCTTCTTTTGCTTGTTATTTTCAAGTTTCTGGTCTGGATGTCGTCTGTAACGTCGGAGGTGTATTTTGGATCTTCTTGTGAATGACTGCCATAGTATCGACGATAACATGAACTGGTAAGCTAATAATGTCCATAAGCCGAAGTTGACAAACTCAAAGTTAGTCACAGAGCGGCATAATATCGTTTCAACGCTGCTTCTTTATAGCTGGCAAGGTAATTCTCTTCAAATGATGTTTAAGTAAGAAATGTGTGTATCAATGTCGTATGTAACTTTATAGACGGTCCCTAAATTCAGTGACAGACGTGACACAAACAGCGCGCTAACATGAAACACTGAGGTAAAGCTGAAACACCGCGGTTAAGTGCTTCTTTTGTGTTTTATTTTCAAGTTTGTGGTCTCGTGGTCATGTCGTCTGCATCAGAGGTGTATTGGAGTCTTTTCTGGTGATTGCCGTCGTCGCGGTGCAAACAACAGGTAACGTTAAGCTTTTGCTTTCGTCAACTTAACTAATGTTAACGTTACTAAATTAGCCACAGGCTGCTGTTCTCCACTAACTCACAGAACGGGTTAACATTTTAAAGAGAGTAATGGGCTAGCAATATATTAATATAGCAAGTTTTGCTAATAAATATTATAAATGTTTATTTTATTAAAAATGTAAATTGTATTACTGTACAGTAGTTGTCTTTTCTGATCATAAACTATAGTAACACTAAAAGGGTGTTGTGACACTGTCTGTTACAGGAGATTTCTCCAAGCACTAACTGGATGCTGACCATCAAGGGCAGAATCATCACACAGCCAGCTGTCCATTTTACAGACATGCAGAATAAGGTAACCTAAAACATATTTTGTTTTACATTGCATTTACATTCATGCATTTTTCAGATGCTTTTATCCTAAGCAAGTTATATTGTATTTAAAGTACACATTTGTAAGGTATTTATTTCCTGGGAATGTTTTTTATTACCATCAAGATTGAGTTTGCATGCGCATTAAAATTATTTCTATTAAACCAGCATTTAAACAGCAAAATGCAGCTGCTTCAGGTATCTTTAACTTACTGTAACCTTTAAATTCATAATAGCAATCTTACTGTCTGTCAATTTAGATTATTGTTACTGTAAAACAACAAATATAGATTTTTAATCATAGTAGGCCTATTATATGCACAGACTTTCTAGGAAACACACACCTGTTTAGAATGTTTATATGAACAGATTGGTTAGCATTTAGCATGGTCTGTGGCAGACTTTACTAAGTGTCAGGGCAACAAAATTCAATAAACAAGAATGTAATATTAAGTGATTTAAAGGAGAACTCCGGTGTGATTTTGACCTAAAGTGTATTGAATCATGATACCGACTGTAAACGTACCTTGCATATCTCATCTCGTCTTGTCCACTGCAGTCCGAAACCTGGGGTCAGTTATCCAATGCTCACAACAGGTTGTCAATGAGAGTCAATAGGGCATCGAAGTAGCCATGTAAATAAATCACTGTTTTACGCCATTTACACAAAGTAGCTCCACACTTCATTGGTAGACTTCCAAGGGCCCTGACATTTAAAACGAGACATTGAGAACTCAGAAAAAGCACCGGGAGTTTATTTACAAGTAGATTTATACAGACAGTAACTGCAAGAAGTTTAGCGGCCGCCGCCATCTTAAATTTACTCACGATAAGTCGAGTGTCGAGCACGAAGGAAACTACAACCTGATAAGTTGATAACCTGATAAATTCCTTGGTGCTCGACACTCGACTTATCGTGACTAAATTTAAGATGGCGGCGGCCGGATTTTTTCTTGCAGGAACTGTCTGTATAAATCTTCTCGTAAATAAACTACCGGTGCTTTTTCTGAGTTCTAAATGTCAGGGCCCTTGGAAGTCTACCAATGAAGTGTGGAGCTACTTTGTGCCTCGTAAATGGCGTAAAACAGTGATTTATTTACATGGCTTCTTCGATGCCCTGTTGACTCTCATTGACAACCTGTTGTGAGCATCGGATAACTGACCCCAGATTTCGGACTGCAGTGGACAAGACGAGATGAGATATGCAAGGTACGTTCACACTCGGTATCATGATTCAATACACTGTAGGTCAAAATCACACCGGAGTTCTCCTTTAAATCAAGAAGAAAATATTGTCTTTTTGCTCCATTTAGTAAAAACGGTTCTTAACAAAGCCATGTTGTGCATCTCTGCACACAGCAGTGTTTCATTACTGAATGAATAAAAAATTTCAAGAAAAAGTTTCTTCAGTTTTTTTTCTTACTACTGCGTTCGTATGTAGTATATCAATTTTTTTTTAAATGCATACAGCACCAAGTTTGACAGTTGAGGCAAATTCTTTAAACACTGTTTTTCTTGTGCTTGCAGGTTTGTTCAGACAGTCAACCTTTGTGGCAGCAAATGCATTGACAGTCACAGATCAGATGGACTTCTGGAAAGAGGGTGCAAACAACAAGCATCAGCCTGAATCCCATTCTGCCGTTTCTCATCAGAGAGCTTGTCAACTTTGACTCAAAACTACTAAAATTTAACACAACACAAACACATTTTTACTGTATGATTTTATTTTATTTACACTACCAGACAAAGCTTTTGAACAGTAAGATTTTAAATGTTTTTAAAGAAGGTCTCTTCTGCTCACTAAGCCTGCATTCATTTGGTCCAAAGTACAGCAAAAACAATACACTTTTGAACCATTTTTATTATTTAAAATAACTGTTTTCTTTTTGAATATATTTTAAAATGTAATTTATTGCTGTGATCAAACCTTAATTTTTAGCATCATTACTGCAGTCACATGATCCTTCAGAAATCATTCTAATAATTTGATTTTCTGCTCAAAAACTATTATTATGATGTTGCTGAAATTATTATAATGCTAAAAACAGTGGAGTACATTTTTTTTCAGGTTTCTTTGATGAATAGAAAGTTCAGATAAACAGCATTTATCTGAAACAGAAAGAGTTTGTAACATTATGAATGTCTTTATTATCACTTTTGATCAATTTAAATCATCCTTGCTAAATAATATCTTTCTATTCATCAAAGAATCCTGAAAAATCTAAAAATTAAATAATGTTTATCAGCATACTAGAATGATTTCTGAAGGATCATGTGATACTGAAGACGAGTAATGATGCTGAAAATTCAGCTTTGATCAAAGGAATAAATTAAATTTGGATCAAATTAATGCAGGCTTGGTAAGCAGAAGAGAATTCTTTAAAAAAATCTTAGTGTTCAAAAACTTATGACTGGTAGTGTACTTACTTATTTTTGCTTTTCAGTATGTGTATGTTTGCCATGATACAAAGTCTCTGTACTTAAAAAGAAAATGTTCAACAATTAAAAAGAATATTATCAGAACTAATGCTTATGAGTTATTGTGATTTTTATGGGGTTGGGGTGGTAAAAATCTTGAATTACAGTGCTGTAGGTTAATTGGATTGTTTTTACAGGTAAAAAAATGTTTAAAATAAATGAAAATAAACTCTATAGTACTGATACTGTAATTGAAAATACAGTAAAAATACTGTAATTGAAGATACAGTAAAAACACTGTAAATGAAATTACAGTAAAAATAATGTAAATGAAATTACAGTAAAAATACTGTAAATGAAATTACAGTAAAAATACTGTAAATGAAATTACAGTAAAGACCTTTTAGTACTGTAAATGCACTTACAGTATTAATACTGTAAACATTTTTACAGTAACTTACTGGCATCCAGCTGCCAGTAAGTTACTGTAAAATTTACAGCAAACTTTTTACAGTGTGGTTAACAATGGAAGAACAATGATTTCAAGCATCACCCTCCTTTTAACATGTCAAGTCTGCCATTCTAACCCAATCAGCCTGACATAATGATCTCCAGCCTTGTGCTCGTCAACATTCTCACCTGAGTTAACAAGACGATTACTGAAATGATCTCAGCTGGTCCTTTAATGACAGCAATGAAATGCAGTAGAAAGTTTTTTCGGGATTAAGTTAATTTTCATGGCAAAGAAGGACTATGCAATTCATCGGTTCACTCTTCATAACATTCTGGAGTATATGCAAATTGCTATTATAAAAACTTAAGCAGCAACTTTTCCAATTCCCAATATTTATGTAATTCTCAAAACTTTTGGCCACGACTGTAGTATTCATTTAAAACGAGACAAATCTACTATTATTTTAGTCTTCAATCTGTTATTTATCAGTTTAGATGGTTTAATAATGCTTTGCAAACCAGCAGAAGACACTAAACTGTTTTAAATTCCAGTCGCGCAGATGGGGAAAGTTGTAACAAATTTACGCCATTTACTTTTATGGATTTTAATGAGAAACCACAAGAAACAGGTGAATAAAGACTGACAGTCGATGTTTAATGTTCAGAAATTATTATTTCAAGAAATATAAAGCATTTTGGCGGGTTTAGTTTTCTCGTGTTCTATGAGAGCTGTGTGTGGAGGGAGTGGAGTGTTTAATAGGTTGTTTTTTTCTGAATGTCTAAATGTGTTTCATCTATTTGTGCACATTGTTTTGAACTATAGTGTACAGCTGTGTGTTGCGATCAGGGCCGTCCCAAGCATGGTTGCGACATGCTCATTGTCAAACTCCAAAATAGATTATTTTTATATATTAATAAATTATTTTTATATTATAAGAAAACGAAATTAAAACTGAGAAATTCAAAAAGTTTTAGGTTGTGGCCCATGCTCCCTTATGTAGCCTACTAGTTTTACACAATTCTCTCAGATAGATATCTCGCAGTTTTCTTGAGTTGTGTTGGGATTAAAGGATAAAGTCCTGGCAGAAAATTGCATATATTTTCAGTTTTTCAACTTACAGTGTACAAATAACAATTACAACTGTCTCTACTTAATAAACGACAATGGAATCAATTATTTTAACATCTAAACATCTAAATCACACACTTTACTTATAAGACTAATTAAGACTGATCAAGGATGTACACAAAGGACTACTGATCCGCAGGTGCACGCTCTTTTCTCTAGCTGACAAGTTCCTGAGAGACTCCACATTACTTCATATGTGAGCGCCAGCCAACACAAACTATACCTCAGTCAAAACTGACATCTATCCTAAAGGCAGGTATTAGTGAAGACACGCTCATGTCGTGATCATCTGCAGCTGAGGTAATATTTTTTAAGTTAGACTACTACAGTTACCATAATACACTTTCAAAACACAGATACACTGAATGGATATTGTCCTATGGGATCTGCCTGTCACATTATTCAGATCACGTGTAGCCCATACCACCATTACAGTATACAGAAACAAAATAGCACTCCAGAAAAAGTCGTAAATTTAAACGTAATTGGAAACGTTATTTTTGTAGTATGATATTTGGAATTTAGAAGGAAAAGAAGATTTGAGGCCACAAGAGGGCACCACTGTACTAACTGTACAAACTGCCTGGCCAAAAAAAGTCTACATTTGGATTTAAATAGCCTAAGTAAATACTGAAGACTCAAGGATTGGAGCATTTTTGCGATGACTGTTCTGTGTCTGGCATGTTGTATGTTTTGCAACAATTCTTTTAACCCTAACAGATGCAGTGTTGTTTTCCATGTTGGAAAACATACACAGAATGGCAATACCCTTACAAAAAATAGGTTTTATTCAAGTGTGCTATTAGTATACTTCTTTTAAACTTTAAAATAGGAAAGTATACTTTCAGTCTACTTTTTATGTACTTCTCAGAAATGTGCTTTATATACTTCTCAGAAATATACTTGAAAATGACATTTAAGTAAATTTGAGCTATATTTGTACTCTGAGAATCAGTGTTTTCATTGTTATACGCTAGGGGCGCTATTGCACATCTTCAGTACAGAATTTAACCCTGGTGCGTCAAAAAGAAAAAAAGAAAAAAAAAGTTACAAATTGTCCAAAACTGAAAATAAAAATATGATTTATTAATATTTTTTTCCACTTTCACTGATGTCAATTTTTTAACCTGCATCTGTTCTATCCATAGACACCAACAATTCATTAATTTGCAGAATTGTAACCCTTTAAATGCTGGTTTGTTTGCATAATTGCCACAGGTGTTCTTTTATGAAAAAAGAAAAAAAAAGTCATTTGTAATTTCCCTGTACTAAATGCTAAGCAGATTTTTTTTTCTTTGCTTGTTAGATTCTTGGGTGTGTCAGTGAAGAACAACAACATTCATTTTGAGGCATTTATATTTTTATGTAGTCTTAGATTTAAAAAAAAAAATGTATATGCCAAATTTGAAAAAATGGCACAATATAGTAAAAAATTGTAAAATTTGAAGCCTTGCCGATAGAATGAATGCCTATTAGCAAATTGCATCATTTTATAGTCAAATGGCCCTGGGTTAAAAATTGCAGTTTTAATGGGTTTCAATGTGGACATATTTGTCCTTAAGGTCCTGAGTGTGAGTATTTTTTGTACGGAGGGCAAAATTTATTTTTTTGAAGAAAAAGAAGGTGAAATATTAAAATTTCAATAAAAATAAACACCTGAGCCAAAATGTATGCAGTTGGCATTAACACAGGCACACTTATAACAAAAAAAACTAAACTGAAATGGACAAAAATGACCATTTAAGGTTAAACACAAGTGAAGAAGAAACCGAAACAACAGTTAAAGAAAACCTACGAGAATACTTGCAGTACAAACTGAAAACATAGATGTAAACTAGTTGTGTACTCAAAGTTTACTATTGTTATACTTAAAGTATACCTAAAAGTATACTTTTATCTACTAAAAACTGGGACAATTTAGTCCCAATGAGTATTGAAATAGTACACTTAAAAGAATACTAGTACACTACTATATTTATACTACATATAAGTATACTTAAAAATATACTCGAACTTTACTTAAGTATACTTAATAAAGTAAACTTGAAGTATACTTTTTTTTGGTACAGGTACCAATATTCATTGGACCTAAATTGTGAAATTTAGCATGAGAAATAATTTTCACACATGAATTAAACACCACAGAGTCCTGACATTAACCCTACTGAAAGTCTTAAGGGTGTGCTGGAGTCAGCTTACAGAGTGATTTGACTCTCCCATTGTCAATATAAGATCTCAGCCAAAAAAAGAATGCAACTCTTGATGGAAATAAATGTTGTGACATTGCATAATGTTGTTGAAACAATGCCACAATGAAAGAACACAATGTTATCAAAGCTAAAGGCGTTTGATTGAAATACGTACATGGGAAAATGCACATGGGTACGTCTTCCAACGTGATTGTTTGAAGAGAAAAAAAAAGCTACACCCTGCATCAGTTAGGGTTAAAAGTTATCGCCAAACCTACAACATGTCATAAATATATTAATCACTGCAATGATGATGATTCAGTCTTAAAATCTGAAAAGTATTTGCTTATTTAAATCCAGACCGTGAACAGTTTTCTTTATAATATAGACTATAGACTATAGAAATCACAGTTAACTAAAACTATAACCATAAAAAAACGATTTTGTTAAAATAAAACTGTAAAAATCTTGAAATAAAATCTTGAAATGAACTGAATGTTGAATAAAACAAGTTTGTTTATGTATTTATTTATTCATTTATATATATATATATATATATATATATATATATATATCAGAGGTTGCGTTAACCGAAAATTGTCCGTCATGACGGATTTTTTTAATCAGTGACGGAAAAATCTGAAGGCTGTCCGTCATTTTGACAGATCACTCTGCGGGTGATCTGTTGTAAATTATAACTGTAATTCCCACACCTGTCCAGTTGGTGGCGAGCGCGCTCCATTGTGGCAGCAGAGCACTGGATACAGAACAAAAACTAAACTGTCATGAGGAATCTTTTGATACGCACATGCGAGCACCCAGTATAAACTACAGCGGTCTCACGCCACATTAAAGAGCGCCAAAACGGTATTTATTGCTTGAATTTCCTGATGAAATAGACAGAATTTGAAATCTGAGACTTTTTCATATTGAAAGTAAGAAAGCACAGAGCTTAATTGCTTATTGTGATTCATTAGTTATGCACACTACTGTTAATTCGTGAACTGAAAACAGCAAGATCCACTGAGATTCTTCTGTTCTCTTCATGAATAAGTGCATAAACCTATACAGTATGCTCGCCCTGTAGGTTCATGATTAAAAATGAAAATGTGAACAAAAATTAAAGAAATTAAATGTGTTATTATAATTAAAATATGAAAATTAAAATGACGGGTAATAATAGATTATGACAGAATTTTTACGACCCTGTCCGTCAAAATGACAGACAATGTGGAAGTCTAACGCAACCTCTGATATATATATATATATTATATTTAAATATATAAAATTTATTTGTATTTATTTATTATATTCATATTTATTTGATATGACATAAAAAGCTACAGCCTGCATCAGTTACACTCTTAAAAATAAAGGTGCTTTAAAAGGTTCTTCACAGCGATACCATAGAAGATCCATAGTTCCTCAAAGAACCATTCAGTCAAAGGTTCTTAACCCTCTGGGCCTCCTCATTAAGGGGTCACACTTGGCTCCCTCGCGGTCAAAAGTGACCGAAGCCTTAAAAAGTAACTTTTTTTTTTCTTCAGGAAAATCAATTAAATATATTTTTGTTCAATAATATTTTGTCATTATTATTTAGAATTTTGAGCATTTTTTATGAATCTATGCAATATTTATACAGTTTTAATGAGCAATTTTTTCCCAGTAGATTTATATTTTATATTATATTTTTTAATTAATTATGTATTTATTATTTTTCAATAAATACAACATTTCACATTAAAATAGAGTAAAAGCATTTAAAATCCATTTTTTTAAAGTGAAAATTGCACCATCTAGTGGCATAAAAAATAAAAACTTGTGTAATGCCATGTAAACTCCTGTATCTCCCTATATACATATATACAGGGGCTTTGGGATTCCTATTGTTTTTTTTCTTTTTATTGTTTCTTCATTTTATTAGGCTTTGCATTTAGAAATATATTCAGACATTCTAAAAGATAAATTTTGGCAAGGTTTAGATTTTTTTTGATTGGATAAATATCAGGTTTTGCATTTTTCTGCTTATTTCTGTGTGTCTGTGTGTGTGTCTGTGTGTGTGTGTGTGCGCGTGTGTGTGCGTGTGTGTGTCAGTTCTGTACTTTTGTTATTTTAGAGTGTCAGTCCTTGCTTGCTGAACACTTCTTTTCAGCACAGTTGCTCATTTGTAGATTGTACTACCAAAAGATTATCTGAATTATCACATTTTGTCTTATTTCCCATTCATTTCCTATGTCGGTCATTTTTGACCGCGAAGGAGCCAAGTGTGACTATTTTTTTTTGGACCCTTTAACATATCCGAATCATGTCACTGATTTTTTTTTGTACTCACATAGCTAATGCAACAAAAGTCACCAAGTGTCATCTCATTCTGATGAAGCTACGATTTTTAAAAATTCAAAACATAAAATTTTTCGGTCAAAAATGACCGAAGAGGCCCAGAGGGTTAAAAGAACCATCTCTTTCTTACCTTTTTATAATCTGAAGAACCTTCTTTTGCCACAAAGAACGTTTTGTGAAACAGAAAAGTTCTTCAGATGTTAAAGGTTCTTTATGAAACCATTAGGCAAAAAAGGTTATTCTATGGCATCGTGAAGCACCTTTATTTTTTTAGAGTGTGGGGTTAAAAGATATTGCCAAATCTACAACATGGCATAAATATATTAATCACTGCAATGATGCAATCACTGCAAAAAAAAAAAAAAAACATTTAAAAATCTCACCTGTTCCAAACCTTTGAACAGCATAATTCTAGATAAATCTAAATTCAGAGCCAAAACTCTGATGCCACCCAACAAGGAACGACAGTGAGACGTCCAGCTCACATAGCAAGTATGACATATGTCTTCCTGTCGACAGGGTCAGATTCTAACAAGCCCACATCTGGCCCAAAACAAGCAAACGGTGCTACTCATCTCTTCCACATTGTGTTAGTGCAGGGACAAGAGGTCAGGAGAGAAAGCGGGAGTTGCATTACACAAGCCGCAAGAAATGCTCATCCAATTACCACTGCTTGTTTTGTATGGCCAAAGCATGACATCGTCTCCGAATCTCCCAGTGTAAATAAGGAACTGAATATGTGTTTGTGCAATTAAGATAGGCATCGAAAGATATACTAAACAGGAAAAAGACTTGATCAAAGAGGTAGAGAATAGAGATGAGCAATGCAGGTAGTCTCACTCACTGTGTGTGTATGTGTGTGTGTGTAAGAGAGAGAGAGGAAACAGATAGCAAGATTATTCAAGGTGAGCACTATCATGAAATACATCTCAAATACAAAGTTTACATGACAACAGCTAAAATGAGGTAAACCTTCAAAAATCCTTAAGCTTTTCTGCTTTTGTGAAATAACCCACAAGAGCACCTTTATCACAGTTAACTAAATCTGTAACCATAAAACGTTTGTTGAAATAAAACTGTAAAAAGCTTGAAATGAAACTGAATGTTAAGTCAAACAAGTTTTATTTTTATTATTTTATCTTTTTATTTATTTTGGAAGCACAACTGTTTTCAACATTGATAAAAATAAGAAATGTTTCTTGAGCAGAAAATCAGCATATTAGAATGATTTCTAAAGGATCATGTGACACTGAAGACTTTGTTAATGATAATAATTTGAAAATGTATCACAGTTAACTAAAACCATAAACAAAAAAGATTGTGTTGAAATAAAACTAAAAATCTTGAAATAAAATCTTGAAATTAACTGAATGTTGAGTGAATCAAGTTTGTTTTGTATGTATTCATTTATTTATAAATATATAAGTTATTTTTATTTATTTATTATATTTCTATTTATACTTATTAAAATTTATTTTTAAACATATAATATATATATATATATATATATATATATATATATATATATATATATATACACTTTATGACATTTTATGTTTATATTTTTATTATATTTATTTAATTATTTAATGTCCTGACAAAGCAACTTTTGTCTTTTTCATTTACTTTTAATTAATTTACCTAAATAAAGCTAAAACCTTAACAAAAACAATATATATATATTTTATTAAAATTGTTATAATAAATAAATGTAAAAATTTAAATTAAATTAAAATGGTTGTAAATATATAACCAAATAAAAAATATATATTTTGAATAAATTCTGAAAACTTATCACAGTTAACTAAAAGTATACCCATAATTTTTTTGGTTGTTAAAATAAAACTTATGCATGTACATAATTTATTTATAAATATATCATTTATTTTTATTTATTTATTATATTTATACTTATTACAATTTATTTTAAAATATATAATTATATATATATATATATATACAGACCTGTCAAAAAAAAACAGAACCTGGAAAATGTGACCTGTATGCAAGATTTAATAATAAAATTGAGAGGAGGCATTCAGATATTTTAATATTTCACTTTTTGCAACTTAATAAAGGTTAATAACCAGATGATTTACTCATTTTCAAATAACTTCTCCATTCAAAAGTGAATCATCTGGCTATATACTGTAGCAAAGTGTTATGAATTATGAACTTTACAATCACAGCACAGACAAAAACAATAAATATTATTATATAGATAGATAGATAGATAGATAGATAGATAGATAGATAGATAGATAGATAGATAGATAGATAGATAGATAGATAGATAGATAGATAGATAGATGCTGTGTAAAATGTATTAAAAGTATTGAAAGTATTGAAAGTATTGAAATATGACTGTACCTTTAATAATACATTGTCTTTAATTATGTATTTAATATACTTGCAGTTGATGTGAAGCATGTTCACATTTCATATATCCATAAAACAGTTGGAGTGGGCACTATTGCCACTCATCAGACACAGACTAACTTGTTAAGTGTGTAAACTGTAGACAGGAGTATTTCTGGGCTCATAGTGGTGGGAGGTCATGCCGGTGGACAATACTACCGTTTGTCACTCTCAGCTTTTGTGTTATTCCAAGCAAACTCCCCGCTCTCCTGGGGCCAGTGAGTCCTCTTTCCCCGTCCCGTTCTCTACCTCAACATGCCTCCCCCTTAACCACATCTCTCTCTCTCTGTCTGTGTCTCTCCATCTCTCCCCTATACCCAGGACTGTGGGGTCACACAGAAGCACAGGGGCACAACAAACAAACAGCCATACAACAACGTGTGGGTCAGGAGAAGGAGCCGGGACCAAATATGTTGAAGTCATTAGCTCCATGGGGAGGGGGCCACCCACTCTGACCCTGCCTGACTAAGGATCCTCCTCTTGCTTATGAACACATACCCCGGTGCCCTGGACCTCAGGGTTTACCCCAGCTTGACATCCAGGGATGATAGGAGACTAATACTGATATCTTGTTACGCAATAAATCTCACTAAATTCTCAACTGACTGAGAATGAGGGGCAGAGCGGCTCAGTGTAACAGTAATAAAAAGCTCAGTGTAAACTAATGCAGATGTATTTGTAGTATCTCTTTCAACAGGGATATTTTAAATGAGGAGATTTTATTAGCTTGGGGGCTAAATTAAAACATACATCTTTTATGATATGCAAAATGAAAATTAAAAATAAATAAATATGGAAATATGGTAAATATAGTATAGACAAATTTCAATCATATATGTGACCTCTTAAATAGCACAAATATATTTGTAGCAATAGCCAAAAATAAATTGTATTTTCTTTTATGCCAAAAATCATTAGGATATTTCAAATAAAGATCATGTTACATGAAGATATTTAGTAAAATTCCTACTATAAATATATCAAAACTTAATTTTTAATTAGTAATATGCATTGCTAAGAACTTTATTTTGACAAATTTAAAGGCAGTTTTCTTATATTTTGATATAAAATATATAA
The DNA here is from genome assembly GCF_049309525.1 of Garra rufa. Classification (NCBI taxonomy): domain Eukaryota; kingdom Metazoa; phylum Chordata; class Actinopteri; order Cypriniformes; family Cyprinidae; genus Garra; species Garra rufa. Next base: position 4,008,320 of record NC_133375.1, on the reverse strand, counting down.
AAATGAAATTTTAAAACTCAATTTTAATATCCAAATTAGAATTCTAAAAAATATAAACTATGACATGAAAAGTTTATCTCAAACTAATTTCAAACAATATTACATAAATAGTCATTATAGAGTAATTTATTTTATTTATTAATTTATTTCCTGCCAAAGCAACATTTGCTATTTTCATTTAGTTTTACTTGATGTACCTAAATAAACTGAAATAAACCTTAATTTAAAAACAAAGCTAATACAATTTTACTAAAATCTTTAACTAAATAAATAAATTAAATTAAATTAATTTAAAGGGAATCTAAAAACAAAAATTAAATAGAAAATGTCAATATATATGAATATGATAAATATGAAAATATATATTTTCTTTTTTTAAATTACAAAAACTATAATAGTGTCTGAATTATGCTATATACAGTATATGCATATATAAAGGTCCTTAAATAGGTTTTCTTAAAAAATAAATAAATAAATAAATATATAAATAAAATAAAAAATGTTGGTAAATATGACCTGTTTTTCAAGATTTACTGATAAAACTGATAATGTGCATTTAGATATTTTAATATTTCACTGTTTGCAACTTCATAAAGGCATCTAAGCAGATGATTTGTTCATTTTTCAAATAACTTCTCCATTCCAAAATGAATGATCTGGCTATAAAGTTATAAACTTTAAAATCACAGCATAGAAAAATACAATAAATACTATTCCATCGATAGATAGATGATAGATAGATAGATAGATAGATAGATAGATAGATAGATAGATAGATAGATAGATAGATAGATAGATAGATAGATAGATAGATAGATAGATAGATAGATAGATAGATAGATAGATAGATAGATATCATCCAGCTATTTTTAGGTACAAAACAGCTAGTTTTGCTGCTTGATTTTGCAAATTTCAGTGTCTTACCATATTATTTTAATGTATTTAGATAGATAGATAGATAGATAGATAGATAGATAGATAGATAGATAGATAGATAGATAGATAGATAGATAGATTGACGTATTGTGTAAAATAAATATTGTGTATTTATTTTGTAGATTTTTGTATTGTATATTTATTATATTTTAAATGTATATTTGGGTGAGTGAGGAGAACAGCTAAGTAAAAAAATAAACAAAATGTCTATGAAAATTTTCTTAAGACTTCAGGACAGATCAGTTGTCTCTGGTGTTTGACAGAATGATGGTCCATGAAGACGTGTCTGTTTTAGCCATCAGCTTGAACTGTGACGTACCATAGGACGCTCCTCCAATAGTAAAACAGAGAACAACACTCAGCGCTATTTAAAGTCAAGCAGCTGAGCTGGAGAGTGAAAGTGCCAATTACTTACCCGGAGGAAAAAGACGCTTTATCCTTACCTTTATCAGGAATTTAGCCACGTAAATGGCGGCTTCAAACAAGCAGCTAACGTCGTTTTTCATAGAGGACATTTTATCCCTAAAAGAGGATAAAAAAGATGACTCCTGCGCATCCGAGAGCGACAGAGCCGACAGCACAGACGGACGAACAGGTACTGCACTTTGAAGACCATTTCTGTTTACATTTCTAGGTTAGTTAGTTAAGCTTAAGCAGTTAGCTATCATCTGTATGTCAAACTAGTTATCTATGTAGATAGTTAAATAGCTAGGTAGGTATGTAGGAAAGCGGTTAAAAGTTAAAAGTAGACCCAACATTGTATGTTTGAGGGTTCGCCACAGATCTCTGTCAGGTTTAGAAATGTTCTGAGAGGAGTTTTCCTGTGAGTAAAGGAGTTTAAAATACTAAATCTATCGTGCACTTACGTTTACAGATTCAGAAGATATCTCTGTTTGTCGGAGCCCTGAGGATAAATCAGTGTCGTCCGCTGAGATGACGGGCGGCGGCGGGAAAAAGAAGCGCTCCCGCGCCGCCTTCACGCACCTGCAGGTGTTGGAGCTCGAGAAGAAGTTCAGCCGTCAGCGGTACCTGAGCGCACCTGAGCGCGCGCACCTCGCGAGCGCGCTGCACCTCACGGAAACCCAGGTCAAAATCTGGTTCCAGAACAGGAGATATAAAACCAAACGGAGGCAGCTAACGACAGAGCACGGCAAGGACTACTATCAGAAATCAGACGCCACATCTATGGCTGCTACAGAGGAGGACCTTTTCAGAGCTTCGCTTTTAGCGACGGTCTATAAATCCTATCCATACCGGCCTTACGTGTATGACTTACACGGACTGAGTGTATGGAGACCAGCATTGTGATGACAGAGACACTGCCTTGGACTTTGGGAAACTTCTCAGATAATTGTAAATAATATTGTTTATTATTATGTTGTGTTTTTTTAAGTATTGTACAGCTTCGTATTTGGTGTAATAAATTTTTTTTTTTTCAAAGATACATATGTGTGTTGTATGAGCTGCAGGCTCAAAGTATGGTCACTCCAATGACATTTTTTCAATCACCCCCACTTCATCTTCACATTTTTTTATTATTATTTAATTCATACATTTAAGACGTCCCAGGAACGTATTATCTTCGTGCTAAATACCTTTATCTTGCATTTATCTCACTTAGCCTATGTTAACGCGAACTTGTGAAATGCATTTTTGCCTTATCTGGTTAAACCGACCTAGCATGCAAGGGACTGACCTTTCTTCTACTTTAAAACGACTGAGGAACTTAAAGAATATGGATCTAAGTTAAACGTATAGTGCAACTATACGCTATTGGCATCCATTTTAGCCATTAATTCACCAAAACGTAAACCAAATATAATTTGAGTGTGTTGGAAGCTCATATCTATGGTCTTCGATAAGCTTAATTTAGCATTTTTGTGTTTTCTCAAATCATATATTAGTGTGTTATACTGTGGCTCTAAAGTTTGTCTTCCAGTTGACTTAAGTAAAAGTTTTCCCACATGCATCGTTATTCTTTCAAAATCATAGCACAACTAAGTACTAATTCCTAAATTGAGCTGTCCATTGTTTAACTAGGACTGCAGTTATTCTTCAGCCTGAACACTTGCCACATTCACAAGCCATGCCAGCTGATAAATCAAGAGAAGGATTCTTTTGTAAAACATGCGGGTGCGCTCAACATAGAAGTTTAACATTGCTACAAGAGATAGCGATCTCAAGCGCCCCTATCGTTCTTCCATTCAACTTAAGTTGACTTCAGCAGAGCGATAGTTTAAACCGCCTGAACCGGAGGTGGTCTGTTGTCTGAGGGATACAGGTAGTCTCCAGGAAAGATGACATGATTTACCCCGTAATGGATGGTCTAATCAGTGAGTCAATCAGTGAAAACACGATCGCTTAACCTGAATGCTAAACTGATAAATGTGAGAGAAATAACAGATTTTATGGGTTGCACACAAAATTCCCAATCTTCTCCGAATAATCTGTTTGCAATACTTTCTTCAGGAAGCAACTGTCATGTAGGTCATCAATCACCTCTCTTTAAAACGCTCTCAGGCATAACTAGACCTCTTTAGCTATTTCTACAAAGAAATGTCTCAGTAAGTATACGGATTACATAAATAGCATAGTGTTTGTTTGAGGGGTGTTAAAGTGAGGTATGTATGAATATTTGGCAACACTTTAGAGACACATTCTCACTATTAGTTGCTTATTAGCATATTACTAGCATATTGGCTGTTAATTAATACTTAAAGCACATATTAATGCCTTATTCTGCATGACCTTGACAACTACCTTAATAAGCAACAAATTAGGAGTTTATTGAGGCAAAAATAGCAGTTAACAGTTATTTAATAGTAAACTAAACAGTGAGCTCATATTTGTCTCCTGAATATCAAAAAATGTAAGTTTGAATTAACAGTTTCGAATATGATGCCATTTGAGTGTAAACTTAAACCTAGCCCTACACAAAATACAATTATATTTATTTTTATATACAAATATATTATTTTATATAATTACCTGTTACCTTTGTACAGTTGCCTGACTATTTAACTGATATTTAAGACCATGTAGTATATAATATAATACAGTATAATATAAAATATATGCTCTTACCTATACTTGCCTAACTGCATAACTTTGCACTGGTATTACAGCAAGAATTTTTATATTAAGCAACCGTTCCCATTTGTTCTTTGCCTAGTGAAAATGATTTATTCCAATCATCAGTGAGATGACAGAAATTCTCCACTTCCCTGTTTAAACGATTCAAACGAGTTTTAACTATTATCTAAAACTCAAACCTGTCTGGTGAAGTCTGACTTTGGCATCAAACTTGTTCTTGATTTGGCCCCTTTCTTTCAGTTGAAGCTTGCAGATCCACCCAAACAGGGCATATCCGCCCACATATTTCTTTCTCCACAACAATGTCATGCCACTTAATAATAGTAATCTGTGTGGTGACATTGTTTTGGTCTGTGAGATAAGAGCGGACGGTGATACAGGGGTTCCCCCCGTACAGAGCGCGGGTTCACCTAATGCCACCCACTTGGCCTGGCTCCAGAGAAACTCTGGAATTTTCTGCGTCTATCCATTTCTCTCTGTTCGTATCAATATCTTCACTTTACCGAAATGTGTTCTATGTTACACCCTTATATTTAAAAAAATTACTAATCAATTTTACCCATCAATGTCTACTTCTGATATTGTACGCGTAAACACATGGGAATTCGCTGTGATGTCATGTGAAAACATGTATGGGATTGGCTTCAATGCCATTCTCTTTAAATATGTTAAATATGTTAGTCAGTTGACAGAGAGAATGAAATGTGCACTGTGGTTACTGTTGTCAACAGAGCAACAAGCAAGCCTTTTTAGTCTTGAAAAAATTCAAACAATTTTGACTGACAGCTAAAGGGATAGTTCACTCAAAAATTACATTTCTGTCAATATCAAGTCACGTTGTTACAAACCTGAATGACTTTCCTTCGTGGAATACACAAGAAGTCTTCTGCTTCCCATATAAAGACATTTCACTGCTTCTGACTTTCATTAATCTCAAAAGAATACATTCACAAGTGCATGAATTAATTAAGCACCGTCAAATTTGTTTATATGATTCATTTATTTGTGTTCTGTAGTCATATGGCCGTTGGGTAGTTAATTATTTTCAGTCATTATTTACTAATGATGTTCAGATCATGTTCAGATTCAAAATTTGCATACCAGGTTTTTTTTAACCATTGATTATAATCTGTGTAAAATACCAAACTGACAGCTAATTTATTTATACAAATAAATTGAATAGATAATGAGGTTTGAAAGATGACAATCAGAAGATTTTCAGGGAATATTGACATCACACACTGTAAAAGGTTTTCACCAGATTCAACTTAAAAACTTAAGTTTAGCAGCTGCCTTAAAATTTCAAGTTAAATCAACTTAAAACTACAAGTCATTTTAACTTATTACAATAAAATGAGTTGATTTAACTTGTGAGTTGAAATGACTTAAGTTGTTTTAACTTAAAATTTTAAGGCAGCTGCTGAACTTATGTTTTTAAGTTGAAACTGGTGAAAACTTTTTACAGTGCATAAGCTCACACAAAACTATCATATGACTTTAAAAGACTTGTTTGTTTTAAACCCAATCTGTCATTTCTGGAGCTTGGTTCTTCATTTGTGTTCCACAGGAAAAACAAAAACAAAAAAGTATGTGTGTATAAAGGGTGTTTCCTTCGAAGAGGCAAGAAAGGCAGTGTCTCCTCAACAAACTGGATGAGAAAATTCATAGTACAAAAATAAAACACAAATATGACAGAGTATGACATAAAAAACATATAAATCATTCTTGAGTTGAGCCAGTTTTTACTTACGGCGTAAACACAGTAAACACATAATGGGTCTAACTTAAATATGTATATAAATTTCAGGTTGTGGTGCATCACTGGGAATAATCACTTTGAATCAGAAGTAAACTGCTTTCAAAATATGGCTTTCCAAAAAAAAAAGTGATTGATGAAGTGTGGATGAACTATTTGAATTATTTACAGATAATTTTCTCAACCCCTTGTCTTCCAAGATGTTTATTTTTTTCTTTTTTCAGTCATAAAAAAAATGTTTTTTGAGAAAAACATTCCAGGATATAGTGGACTTCTATAGTGCCCTGAGTTTGAACTTCCAAAATGCAGTTTGAATGCAGTTTCAAAGTGCTCTAAATGATCCTAGCCGAGGAAAAAGGGTCTTATCTAGTGAAACAATTGGTTATTTTTTAAAAAATAAATTGAAAATTTATATACTTTTTAACCTCAAATGCTCGTCTTTTCTAGCTCTGCGTCAACTGTGTATTCCGGTTAGATAGTTAGAGTAGGTCGAAAAACTCCCATCTCATTTTCTGCTCCAACTTCAGGAGTAAAAACGAACATTTTCAGCTTATGCTATTTCAAAGAAAGAGAAATTCAATAAAAATTTACTTACCAATCTACGTGTCAGCCTTGTAATGGACTTGGAGCATTGTGCATGGAAATACAATTTCATAAAAACATCAATGGCCAATTTTCATAAACTATGCCTATTTACAATTTTCAGAACAAATTCAAATTTAAAACAAAGAATTAAATCAAAAATGTTTAGATTAAAATTAATATAAAAAGATATAATCCCGTACACTATCAATACTTGCTAAATATAAAGATATATTATCACAAGCAACGTTTCAGTCCACTGACCTTCATCAGGCATATCATCTGATGTGAAGGTCAGTGAACCGAAACGTTGCTCAAGACAATAAATCTTCATACAGGTCCTTCTCAAAAAATTAGCATATTGTGATAAAGTTCATTATTTTCTGTAATGTACTGATAAACATTAGACTTTCGTATATTTTAGATTCATTACACACAACTGAAGTAGTTCAAGCCTTTTATTGTTTTAATATTGATGATTTTGGCATACAGCTCATGAAAACCCAAAATTCCTATCTCAAAAAATTTGCATATTTCATCCGACCAATAAAAGAAAAGTGTTTTTAATACAAAAAAAGTCAACCTTCAAATAATTATGTTCAGTTATGCACTCAATACTTGGTCGGGAATCCTTTTGCAGAAATGACTGCTTCAATGTGGCGTGGCATGGAGGCAATCAGCCTGTGGCACTGCTGAGGTGTTATGGAGACCCAGGATGCTTCGATAGCGGCCTTAAGCTCATCCAGAGTGTTGGGTCTTGCGTCTCTCAACTTTCTCTTCACAATATCCCACAGATTCTCTATGGGGTTCAGGTCAGGAGAGTTGGCAGGCCAATTGAGCACAGTAATACCATGGTCAGTAAACCATTTACCAGTGGTTTTGGCACTGTGAGCAGGTGCCAGGTCGTGCTGAAAAATGAAATCTTCATCCCCATAAAGCTTTTCAGCAGATGGAAGCATGAAGTGCTCCAAAATCTCCTGATAGCTAGCTGCATTGACCCTGCCCTTGATAAAACACAGTGGACCAACACCAGCAGCTGACATGGCACCCCAGACCATCACTGACTGTGGGTACTTGACACTGGACTTCAGGCATTTTGGCATTTCCCTCTCCCCAGTCTTCCTCCAGACTCTGGCACCTTGATTTCCGAATGACATGCAAAATTTGCTTTCATCCGAAAAAAGTACTTTGGACCACTGTTTGGACCACTTCTGCCGCTGTTTCTGGTTCAAAAGTGGCTTGACTTGGCGCCTGTACACGGTGGCTCTGGATGTTTCTACTCCAGACTCAGTCCACTGCTTCCGCAGGTCCCCCAAGGTCTGGAATCGGTCCTTCTCCACAATCTTCCTCAGGGTCCGGTCACCTCTTCTCGTTGTGCAGCGTTTTCTGCTACACTTTTTCCTTCCCACAGACTTCCCACTGAGGTGCCTTGATACAGCACTCTGGGAACAGCCTATTTGTTCAGAAATTTCTTTCTGTGTCTTACCCTCTTGCTTGAGGGTGTCAATGATGGCCTTCTGGACAGCAGTCAGGTCGGCAGTCTTACCCATGATTGCGGTTTTGAGTAATGAACCAGGCTGGGAGTTTTTAAAAGCCTCAGGAATCTTTTGCATGTGTTTAGAGTTAATTAGTTGATTCAGATGATTAGGTTAATAGCTCGTTTAGAGAACCTTTTCATGATATGCTAATTTTTTGAGATAGGAATTTTGGGTTTTCATGAGCTGTATGCCAAAATCATCAATATTAAAACAATAAAAGGCTTGAACTACTTCAGTTGTGTGTAATGAATCTAAAATATATGAAAGTCTAATGTTTATCAGTACATTACAGAAAATAATGAACTTTATCACAATATGCTATTTTTTTGAGAAGGACCTGTATTTAGCAAGTATTGATAGTGTGCAGGATTATATCTTTTTACATTTTTGACTCAACAGTTGTTGGACTGTCGAGTCCAACGCACTTATCGTTTTTTTTTTGTTTTTTTTCAGGTGTGCTGGGTTTGTGTTGATTGATGCAGTGTTGGGGAAAGTTACTTTTAAAAGTAATGCATTACAATATTGAGTTACTCCCTAAAAAAGTAACTAATTACGTTACTTAGTTCCTTTTTATGGAAAGTAATGCATTACGTTACTTTTACGTTACTTTTTAAATCTGGGCTTGCTTGTTTGTTTTTAATATAAAAGTATATTTTTGGCAGATGTAAAAGCCTTTTTACACCAAAAGCCTCAGGCTTAGAGAAAAGTAAATTCACGTCTGTACAGTAGACCACAGAAGAAAAAAGCAATAAAAAAAGGAAAACAAATGTTAAATTATCTTGAGTAATTTTTGCATATTAGTATTGATGAATTGGATCATCGAAGGTCGGCAGCAAAGACACCGGTTAATAAAATGTGATTAAATACATAAAGGATATTTGTATTATTTGCATTGAATTTCACTGTTTTTATTCATTTTGAGGAATACTGTATCAGTTTTTTTAGTGAGTGAGATGGCCACTTTTATTCTAGAACTAAAGTAACATCTTACTCACAATTTCTCTCAACATTGATCAATAAATGGGGGAGGTGGGGGAATAACATGCGATGGGTATATTTTCCCACTGGCTCTCCCATATGTATAAATAAATAAATAAATATAGATAAATAAACAAACGTATAAATAATGTGAATAATGACAAATTATATTATGTATTTTTCTGTGAACAATATCCAGGACCACAGTAGCCTGTACAGTCCTGCGTCACTCATGTCAAAGATAGCTGTTTTTCTCAGATGTACCTGGCTGTCAAACCACACCTTATTTATTCATGTTGTCTACTTGTCAGAATGCATTATGTAAAATGTTCTTACCCAGTAATTGCTAAAGCACTTGTCTACAGTACATAATTTATTGCTTTTCAACTTCTGCTTGATGATGACCGGTATTACTAGATTACTAGTAGAGGAAATCTGAAACATTTATTTGAAGTCTTTGCTCTGCAAGACTCTAGTAACAATGCCCATGCTGGTGGACTGGAGCGAAAATGATATCTGAATTGTCGGCCCCATTAAGTTTGTGAATCTAAAACAGGTAGAGGTCGAAGTGGGTGGAGATGCTGACCCCCAGGTGTGACGGAGAACGAACAAAGCTCTTGATCATGACTCAGTCGCCTCATCTTACACCTGCCAATCAAACTAAATTGCACTCTCACGCAAGTACGGGTGGAGTCAACTGTTAGATCAAACTTACATACAATACCATATTGGGCATTAAAGACAAAGGTTAAACAACTTTCGGTATCAGACAGTTTTACTTCTGGACTGGTGGATTTGGTACTGTTAAGTTTTTGAAAGAAAGGCTGAATTTATTTGATTAAAAACATGTTCTGAAATATTATTGCAATGTAAAATAACTGTTTTCTATGTTAATATATTGTAAAATATAATTTATTTCTGTAATGCAAAGCTCAATTCTTAGCATTATTACTGCAGTCTTCAGTGTCACATGATCCTTCAGAAATCATTCTAATATGCTGATTTGCTGAGCACTCAGTGAAATTAAATGGATTTTTCACAGATTTTTCTCCTGAGAAAAAGATTCAAGTATGAGCTCAAAATGACACATTTCTCCAAAAAGTCTCGAAAATTATTTGAGCTTTAAATCATCTGAGCTATTTTGTCCATACAAATGATTTTGTGGTGAAGTAAATAATACAGAAAAACATGTAATGTCTACATTAAATAATTTAGTTCAGGCAAGAATAAAAAAAGAGTAAATTCAATATTAGTACTCAATTTAAGCGTGTAGAATTTAACATTTGAACTTACAAGTAAATTTTACTTGGATTTTTTGGTAACACTTTACAATAAGGTTCATTAGTTAACATTAGTTAACCACATTAGTTACAACATTAACTAATAATGAACTGCACTTATACAGCATTTATTAATCTTTGTTATTGTTAATTTCAACATTTACTAATACATTATTAAAATCTTGTTAACATTAGTTAATGCAGTGTGAACTAACATGAACAAACAACTGAACAACGGTATTTCCTTTAACTAACGTTAATGAAGATTAGTAAATAATAACCGATCGTTTTGCTAGATAAGACCCTTCTTTCCTCAACTGTGATCCCTTTAAAGCTGCATTTTGGAAGTTCAAACTCGGGGGCACCATAGAAGTCCATTATATGGAGAGAAATCCTGAAATGTTTTCCTCAAAAAACATCATTTCCTTACCACTGAAGAAAGAAAGACATGAACATCTTGGATGACAAGGGGGTGAGTACATTATCTGTACATATTTGTTCTGAAAGTGAACTACTCCTTTAAGTAACTTGGTGTTTTGTAAGATCTACCGTCATTCATATCATGGTCCCTGTGTTCATTTGATTAGTAACTACACTGAGTCAAAATATAACCTTTAAAACAATAAGGAGCTGTCTGCTATACGTACATGTTTGTAAATGCTTTAATGGCATGCTTTTTTTTTTCAGTGCTGTGATGTTTGAGTAAAACATGGCTGAGTGAATTGTACTTGAGGACTGCAGAGTAAACGTAAAATAATTAAGTAGAAATTACTCATTAAACTCTAACTACACGTTAAATGTACTTATTTCCTTTGCTAATTTTACTTAACTTAGTTAAGTAGATATAACTTAAGTCCTTACTTAAATTTTACTTAAAAAATGTGCAAAAACTTGCCAAATGAAAATTAAATAAATTTACTTAATGGTTTGTTTTTTTCAGTGTATGTCAACAGTTGTCTCATTTGTGTCCATTTTCATTTTAGGAGAAACATCTGAGACAACGTATGTATGTTATTATGTAACTAATTAGAAGCAACAAGCAAAACACATTTTCCACAACCACGTCTTTTGAGCTATAAAAGAGAAACATTTCAGCAATGTTCTTCTAGAGTACAGGTGCCATTGTACTGTTTCCACATAACATGAAAATGAAATTAATTTTTGATGCATCAAATTCTTGACATTTTACAACTTGATGACTGACTACCAAAACACGACCTAAGCCAGCTCACATTTCACATTTATTCAAACCATTAGCCACTCAACAACAACATTTCAGATCATTTCCCCTGATCTCTGTCTTTCCTCAGTGTGGTAGTTCTCTAAGTGACGGCCTTTGGGTGGAAGATGCTGTAGTCTACGTTTAGGGGTAAACAGGATTATAATCTTTGGGTCCAACTGATCCAGTGTCTCAGCCACTTTGGCTCCATCATTAAAGGATTAGAAGTGTTGGAAACTCTGATAAAGAAGGTTCACCTCCCTCTCTGTCTAGCGCAGGTTTACACGCAGCCATTATCAGCAGAGTGACAGCGCTTCTGGAGGGAGTGTGGCCTGCTCTGAGTGTGGATTAAGACATGTTGTTGTTTCCGTTATTCACATCCGTAACATCTGCGGGTTCAAGCCCTGAGTAATGTCTATTTGCAATACAATTAGAGACGAAGATAAAAATCTCTGGCAAAATGGCAGATCTTGTAATGCCAGCTTTGGAAAGCACTGATGTCCCTGAAAATGAGAATGGTCAAGTTCAAAAAATAAATAGACTAAATAAATAAAAATGTTTTAAACATTCATTTTAAAAATAAAATATAATATAATAATATTTTTAAAGGGATAGTTCACCCAAAAATGAAAATTTGATGTTTATCTGCTTACCCCCAGGGCATCCAAGATGTAGGTGACTTTGTTTCCTCAGCAGAACACAAACAAAGATTTTTAACAAAAAACAGTGCAGTCTGCCAGCCAAATAATAGAGGTGGATGGACACCAAACCTTTAAAAGTAAACAAAAACATGCACAGACAAATCCAAATTACACCCTGCGGCTCGTGACGATACACTGATGTCCTAAGACATGAAACGATCGGTTTTTGTGAGAAACTGAACAGTATTTATATCATTTTTTACCTTTGATACACAGCCACGTCCATCTGTCCTGAGCACGAGTTTTGCATCCGGCTCATGACATGTGTATGCGCTCTGGCGTAGTATACACAAACGCCGTGAGGGGAAATCGGTTAAAAGTCCCGGATGAGTTTGCGCAAGCAAATGTAATCTTTTAGCTTTAAATCGGTTTGAACAATCAGGATAAGCGCAAGTAATTACCATTTTGAATAGCCGCTATATCTCTGTGCACTGTGTAAACAATGAGTGTTGTATACATGCGACAGATCGCTTACGGTGTTTGCATATACTACGCCAGAGCGCGTTCACGTGTCACGAGCCGAAAGCTAAACTCGTGCTCAGGACAGATGGACGTGGCTGTGTATCAAAGGTAAAAAATGATATAAATACTGTTCAGTTTCTCACAAAAACCGATCGTTTCTTGTCTTAGGACATCAGTGTATCGTCACGAGCCGCAAGGTGTAATTTGGATTTGTCTGTGTATGTTTTTCTTTCCTCTAAAGATCTGGTAACCATTGACTGCCATTATTTGACTGACAGACTGCTCCGGTTTTTGTTAAAAATCTTCATTTGTATTCTGCTGAGGAAACAAAGTCACCTACATCTTGGATGCCCTGGAGGTAAGCAGATAAACATCAAATTATAATTTTTGGGTGAACTATCCCTTTAAGTAACAATGAGCAATACATTTGTTACAGTATGTATTATTTGTTGTTCATTAGTAAATGTTGACATTAACATTAACTACGATTAACAAACATGTTTTATTTGTGAACTAATGTTCATCTATTCTTTTTAATAGCTTTCTGAATTTTTCGGATCATCAGTCATCAAAGCTCAGTAAATATTGGTCACAGACATGGAGATTTACTTCAAATTTACTTCAAAGCTGATTAATCACTAAAAACTCCCACAGATCATGTTTTTTTGCAATTGCAGGTCTTATTTTGACATAACAAAGTGGTTATATCTACGTGTGCACGTTGTTTACGCCATTATATTGTTCAAGCTGTTCACTGATTATTTAGCGAACGCAGATCGCTCAAAAACGTAAGGGGCGGGATTTATCGCATAAGCCAATCACAGCCGAACAAAAGTAGTCATATCCAATCATATCGCGATGGAGGCATTATTTACGCATTGTCAATATTCTTTTCAGCATGGTTGTGCTGCTTAATTTTTATTTTATGTATTTATTTTTCTGAATTATCTGGTTTATCAAAGGTTCAAAAAACAGCATTTATTTGAAATAGTTTTTTTGTCTTTATTGTCACTTTGTAATGTAATGCTGAATACACTTATTCATTTAAAATATAAATAAATTACGTTTGAATTATGATTATTCTAAATCTTCTGTGTATTTAGTATTCTTCATATAATCCCAGACTGACTCAATGATGGGTCATGCTTTCTTTTGTTTGTGGTTGTTCATATAAAAATATACTGACAAGCTTTTATCTAAGAAAAACATCTTAAAACAAACTTTTTTTGAGGAAAGCATATAATATACCTAACACTTTGATCACTAGGCAGTGGTCAGCTTCCTATGTGGGATTGATTTATAGGTTTCTGTGTGTTTTGTGACAGAGCCGGCATGTTGAGTCTGAAAGATGAAGACAGAAACCTGTAAACAAACTGATAAGGGTCAGCAGTGTAATGAGTTGGGTCTGCTTCTGGGAGGAGAGGATGGTAAAAACTTTTTTTAGAGAGAGTGTCAGACCAGCATACATTGAACTTAACCGTAGCAATTTTCTTTGAAAAGGGAACTTTTCTTAGATTCATGTATTATTGATGGAAATTTCTCTTCTGATTTTGGATACTCAACACTCTAGTGTTTGTTATGTCCTATTATTTGCTCACACCTCCAAAGACACTGAAGAAACACGTCACATGACCACTACGTTTTGATGAGCCTCATTGTTGTTATTTTTTTTGTTTTTATTTGAGGGCACACACCCTCTGTGAAAACACTGTAGCAGATCTGTGAGCATGGGGATCCTCACCTCTAATGAAGCTCTATTGAGTGTTTGGGTGAGGCGTCATTCTTTCAAATGATGATTATTAGATATCATTCCAGGGAACCACACCTGACCTGACTGTCAACATTGCAAACATGTCCATTATCACCTGATCTGATGGAGAAAATCTGATGCTCTTTTGAGTGTTAGAAAGTCAAGATTGCTTGGAGTAGATTCTTCACAGAATTGCCTGATGACGTCCTGTATCTGACCATCTTTGCATGAATATGCCTGCGTAAAACTCAGCACCAGAATGTTAGGCGTTTCTAGAGTGTTTAGGGTGGTTGCTGGGGGGTTCTTTGTTGTTGCTAGGGTGTTTCTAAGGTGTTCTAGGTGTTTGCTAGGTGGCTTCTTTAGTGTTCTAGATGGTTGCTAGGGGGTTTCTATGGTGTTCTGGGTGGATGCTCACTGGTGTATCTTTTAGGGTGTACTGGGTGGTTGGTAGTGGATATCTAAGGTATTTTGGGTGGTTTTCAAAGGGTTCTTATGTTGTCCCAGGTAGTTTCAAGGTGGATGCTTTCTGGCACTTTCTACACTGTAAAAAAAAATCATAAAATTTACGGTAAAATACTGGCAGCTGTGGTTGCTAGAAATTTACCGTAAAAAAATGGTAGCAATGTTTTATGGTTTTCACTTAAATTTACAGGTAAATACCGTAATTTCATTAACTGATATAATGGTAATGTACCAACCTTTTGAAATACTGAAATCTGTTTTGTACCTTTGTAGTACACTGATAACCATCAAAAGCGGGTGATGATGACAACATCACATGATGAACCAAAGCCCATCATAAGGAGGTTTTAAAGAAAAAACAAGAAAATCTAAGAAGAAAAAGTTATTTCAGCAAAAAAACATTCAATTAAAAAAATGAAACACAGGGAATTCTGGGAATGTCAATTTACGGTTATACACTGTAAATTCGTCGTTCTTTTTCACTTACTACCATAAAATTACATGTAATGTCCAACACAGTTTTTCACCTTATATAGAAGGGGAACTTACAGTTAACCATTTCACAGGTTTTTACAGTAGCATTTTTAGTTTTTTACCGTTAAATTCATGTTCATTTTTTACAGTGTATGGTGTTTTAGGTGGTTGCTAAGTTTTTTTTTTAGGGTGTTTTGTGTGGTTGCTAGTTGGATGTTTTCTGCCACCTTCTAGGGTGTTATGGTTGGTTATTAAAGGGTTTATATGGTGTTATAGGTGGTTGCTAGGGGTTTCTCGATAGTGGCTAGGAAGTTTCTATGGTGTTCTAAGTGGTTGCTAGAGAATTTGTAGGATGTTCTGGGTGGTTGCTAAGTGGACGCTTTCTGCCAACTTCTAGGGTGTTAAGGTTGGTTCCTAAATGGTTTGTAGGGTGTTATAGGTTGTTGCTAGGGAGTTCTTGATGGTGGCTTGGGTGTTTCAATAGATTTTTAGGTGGTTGCTATGCTCACTGTCATCTTTTATGGTGTTCTGGGTGGTTGCCAGGTGGATGCTTTCTGTCACCTTCTATGGTGTTATGTGCGGTTGCTGGGGGGTTCTATGCTATTTAATATGGTTGCTGGGGGGTTTCCAGGGTGTTCTGGGTGGTTGCTAGAAAGATGCTTTCTGCCACCATTTAGGTTGTTATTGTTTGCTAGGTTGTTTCTATGTTGTTATAGGTGGTTGCTAGTGGGTTTGTGGTAATTGCTAGGGTGTTTCCATGGTGTTCTGGGTGGATGCTCACTGTCATTTTCTAGGGTGTTCTGGGTAGTTGCCAGGTGGAGGCTTTCTGTCACCTTCTATGGTGTTCTGGGCAGTTTCCAGGAGGTTTCTATGCTGTTTAAGGTGGTTGCTGGGGGTTTCTGGGGTGTTCTGGGAAGTTGCTAGGTAGATGCTTTCTGCTACCATTTAGGGTGATATGGTTGATTTCTAATGGGTTTATATGATGTTTTGAGTGGTTGCTAGGGTGTTTCTATGGTGTTG
Source organism: Garra rufa (assembly GCF_049309525.1). Lineage (NCBI taxonomy): Eukaryota > Metazoa > Chordata > Actinopteri > Cypriniformes > Cyprinidae > Garra > Garra rufa. The sequence goes on along the minus strand of NC_133375.1, from coordinate 3,992,069 downwards.
TAGGTGGTTGCTAGTGGGTTCGTGGTAATTGCTAAGGTGTTCTGGGTGAATGCTCACTGTCATTTTCTAGGGTGTTCTGGGTAGTTGCTAGGTGGTCTCTATGGTGTTTTAGGTGGATGCTTACTGTCATCTTTTAGGGTGTTCTGGGTGGTTACTAGGGATGGGAATTGATACGATTTTTACGATTCCAATTCCATTTTCAATTCTGCTTAACGATTCGATTCTTTATCGATTCCCTTATCGATTCTCATCTGGAAGAAAAGGGACAACAAATTGTTGATTAGCATAGTTAAACTGTCTCTGTTTGGGGCTTTGTACTTAGGGTTGAGAATCTTTGTCATCTCCCTAGAAAATATATAATGGGAATGAATGAGTCCTGCAGCTTTATTAGCCGAGGACATGCTAACGTTGTTGCTGCTGCTGCCGGGTTGAGAACTGTTAGTCCGGAGCGGATCGAAAACGCAACATTCTTTTATTGTTATTGCATGCTGTGTGCGCAAATGTTTTAGCATGTTAGTGGTATTTCCTCCCTTTGAGGAAATATCTACACTGCAAGTATTGCAAGTTGCCCTATTTTCGTCTTTTTTGGTGAAATACAACCAGACTTTTGAGCGTTTGTTCCGCTTAGGCGCCAATGCTTATTGACTGAGCGTAAGCTACGCAACGTGCGTAAGTTACGCAATGCGCGTGATGACGTCATTCGTGCCCACTGGAATCGTTAAGGGAATCGTTTGCAAATTTTGCAAACGATTCGATGGAATTGAAACACTGGGAACCGGTTCTCAACAAGAACCGGTTTTCGATTCCCATCCCTAGTGGTTACTAGGTGCATGCTTTCTGCCACCTTCTATGATGTTAAGGTTGGTTTCTAAATGGTTTATATGGTGTTATAGCTGGTTTCTAGGGATTATGTGGTGGTTGCTAGGGTGTTTTCTATGGTGCTCTACAGTAGGTGATTGCTATGGAATTTCTATGTATCTTATATTTTTTGGGTGGATGCTTACTGGCATCTTCTAGGGTGTTTTGGGTGGTTACTGGGTGTTTCTATGGTGTTCTGGGTGGTTGCCAGAGAATTCTTACAGTGTCCAGGGTGGTTTTGCATGGGCACCTACTTGGGTGTTGTAGGAGGTTGTTGTGGGTTCTTATAGAGTTCTGGGTTGTTGCTAGGTGAATGCTTTCTGCAATCCGGGTTTTTTTCTTACTAACACCTACAAAAGTGGTTGCTGAAGATATTTTGGATTTTTGGTTTCTAGGGTATTATAGGTTTCTGGGGGGATTTAGTGCTTGCTGGGTGGATGCTTACTGGTGCTTTTATTGGTGTTCTGCATGGCTGCTAGGGGGATTCTAAGGTGTTCTGTGTGGTTGCTAGGGGGTTCTTAGCTGGGCAGACAGCTGTTCACCCAGTGATTTGAAAAATGCCAAAAAAAAAAAACATTTAAAAACACTCAACAAAACCAGTTAAGGCTTAGGCCAGTTTAGGACAAAGAACAATATGCAATTGTTTGTTCCTATTCCTAACCCAAAATAGTTTGAGCAACAGTAGTAATGTTGCTCACCTTAGCAAATACCAAAACTAACCTCCCATTACGCTCTATTTTCAGTTGCATTTTTTTTTTTATCATTTTCACTGAGCAAGGTGTGATGACTGACAAAATGATGTTTATCTCAACAAAGACGCTATCAGGTGAGACCTTCATAGCCTATATGGAAGACTTCCCCTTTCTAACACATGCTTCATGAACCCTAAGCTATGACTACTATACTGTTTAACAAAAAAATATCTTTCTCTGTCCGCTAAGAGAGCTTGTATACAATGAATGCATTAGAGTACAACCAAGCATGAGGAGTAAGGGTATGTTTGTATCATTCTTCAACTTCAGACAGAACGAATGGCTAGAATTCCAGCTGTGCTGCAGCTTAATACTGATAAAAGAGTGTTCACAGCCTGCCCATGTTAAACACAGCAGACACATGAATCCGTGTTTAAATGTCTGAGTATGGGACTATGTGCTGGTGTGTGATTGTATGCGCCCTGACTGACCCTCTCAGGGAAGACTAGTCACAGGATCACACCAGCCCTGACCTTTGACCCCATCAGGAGTGACCAATCATGCCCAGGCAGGGTCAGAGAGCTGGGGGAACACAGACGTGGGTCTCTGACTGTCGACTTTATCATGACTGATTCACGTATTGCTCCAACCAGCAGCCCTGTTACAGGCCATTTAGCAGTGTGGAACAGACATGGGTATTAATCAGACGCATGGACACTCACCAGGAAGAGATTCCAATTATTATTATTATCTTACCCCACTAGTGGCCTCTTTGAATAATTGAACATTTTATGCAACTACACTAGCAGATGTTTCTCTTTATTTTTCTTAATAACACTGGCTAATGAACCTATGGTTACCTTTTTCTCTAAAAAACTACATTTGTGTTCGAATGACATTGTACGAATTCATACAAAATCAGCATATTGTGAAACAGTTGTAGTTTCTAATGAAACTGGGTTGGTTATTCAGTGTTGTGCAAAAACTCTTTAGAGCAAAGAACCAGAATTGATTTCACTCAAATTTATCATTTAAAATGTATTTAAAACCCATGCCTTTCATTCTTTCTTAGAACACAAAAGCGCATTTCGGAACACACTAGCGCCTGGTGCCTATATTCTTTTAACCTCTTCTTAATTGTGAGAAAGGAGTGCACTTAATTGTATTGCATGTACCTAATATCTTATTAAATCTTATTAAAGTTTATTTAAAAAAAAAAACAGTACTTGATATAATTACATAATATTAATTACGAAAGGCCACTTAAGTGTACTTAAAAGAGAGGCACTTTTGGGATTATGTTTCTTAGCACATTTAAACACACTTTTAAAAAGGCACTTGCTAATGCATTAACATTAAAAATTAAATAATTATTTTAAAGTACATTTAAATACTTGAATTACACCTAAATACATTGTCATGATTTACACTTATGTTGATGTGCTGACTAACGTACTAAAGCACATGGAAGTACTTGATTATCATTTTAACTGTGTATAATTTATTTAATGTTAATACCCTTAAGGTCAAAAGTTTACATACACCTTGCAGAATCTGCAAAATGTTAATTGTTTGACCAAAATAAGAGGGATTATACAAAATGCATGTTATTTTTTTTTATTTAGTACTGACCTGAATAAGATATTTTACATTACCCTGTTCAAAAGTTTACATACACTTGATTCTTAATACTGTGTTGTTACCTGAATAATCCACAGCTGTTTTTTGTTTAGTGATAGTTGTTCCTGAGTCCCATGTTTATCCTAAACTGACCGCTGTTCTTCAGAAAAATCTTTCAGGTCCCACTAATTATTTGGTTTTTCACCATTTTTGTGTATTTGAACCCTTTCCAACAATCACTGTATGGTTTTGAGAAGGCTCCAGAAGGAAAACACAATGCATTAAGATCCAGGGGGTGAACATTTTTTGAATTTGAAGGGGGTAAATGTAACTTATTTTGTCTTCTGGGCAACATGTAATTATCTTCTGTAGCTTCTGAAGGGCAGTACTAAATAAAAAAGATAAAATAAGAAAAATGTACACATCTTCATTCTGTTTCAAAAGTTTACACACCCTGGCTTGTAATGCATTGTGTTTCCTTCTGAAGCATCAGTGAGCATTTGAACCTTTTGTAATTGTTGCATATGAGTCCCTCAGTTGTCCTCAGTGTGAAAAGATGGATCTTAAAATCATACAGTCTTTGTTGGAAAGCGTTCAAATACACAGAAATGCTAATAAACCAAAGAATTTGTGGGACCTGAATGATTTTTCTGAAGAACAGCAGGCAGTTTAACTGTTCAGAACAAACACGGCACTCATGAATAACTATCACTAAACAAATCAGATAATACAGTATTAAGAATCAAACAAACTTTTGTTTTTTTTTTATCAATTCTTTATAAAAAACTATTTTTTTAATATAAATATATTATATTTTTTATTTATATTATAAAAACAATTATTTTCTCTTGTGGACTATATGTAAACGCCTTTTATGTGAAATATCTTATTCAGGTCAGTACTAATTTTGTATGAACCCTCTTATTTTTCTAAAATAATTAACATTTTGCAGATTCTGCAAGGTGTATGTAAACTTTTGACCTCAAGTATATATTTTAAATCATTACAAATTTGGAATTACAAATATATACAAATACACAAAATGTTAATTTTAAAAAAAATGACATTAAAGTATATTTCAGTTATCGCTGATTCAGTAGTACACTTTAACCATATTTCAAAGACAACAGAAGTAACTGAACTAAAGTTATATGTTTAAGCACTCTTAATTCAACTGATATTTAATTTATTTTCATTTAATTGTAAATAACATCCAGTTAAGTATCCAAAAACATTACAATCATTTCACTCTAATTGGTATTTCTGCATGTCATTGTTATTAGTAAGTAAACATAATGAACAGCATGGATTTAAGTTATAATGACCTGGAGTAATTATTGTTATTTTTAGTAATATAAATATTAACAAACAATATTATATTTTATAAAGATAAAAAAAAATATTTCTCGGATAAAAATATGGGTTTGTTTAAATAAAATAAAAAAGCATTTAAAGCAAATGTGTAGTGCATTCAGAAGTTGACCTGCCAGTTGTTACCAAACAGCACAAAAATCTTTTTTCTATTGCTAAAGTGTATTCTGCATGTGGAGATTGATGTCATCAGATTAGACAAGCTGTCATTACTCTTCTCACACCTGTTGTTCAAAGTGGGATATGTGCTTTTGAAACTAATGAGCACTCAAACTACTCCCTGAATGTCTTTCACTCCACCCTTTTCTCTGTATATAGATGTACGTAAGCCAAAATGCTTTATTGGTGAGCACACTTAGACACTGATCTTGCCCAATCAACACGCACACATAAACACACACAGAAAGAATAATAACAGGGAAGCCCAAGTCACATGACAGCACTCATTGTCTTGTAAACTGACTAAAGGAGCGTCGTCCTCAAACACGTCGTCGAACTGGATCTTCAAAATACAGCGTCGGATCAGTGATTTATTAGACGTATTCAGAAGTGGATACAAGTCAGAAGCAATATGACACTGCGATACTGTCTGAATTGTATGAGATAACCATGTGGGGGTAAGCTGTGCCAATTTTGCTTAAAGCTGTTTCAAGGCAAGGAGAAAAGAGATAAGTTGCCTGCCTTTGAGAAAAAAAAAAAAAAAAGGTTAAAGAAAAAAGCATCTTCAACCCACATGACTTACAGAGTGGTTCAAATATCAAGGTTCAAATTCGAAAGTTCAAAAATGTTAATACTTCAATGATTACAAATAAAAATATGAACATAAATGAGTGGGGGAAAAACATGTGTATTAATGCACAATGAGTCCCATATCAAAGCTGTTGTTTTTTTTTCTTTTTAAGAATTTTTGAATGTATCGAAACTATGAATGTATCAAATGTATTTTTAACACTGTAATATTATTTTCTGTATTTGAAGTCAAATCTCTGTTAATAAAGAGATTAGCAAAGTCACTGGCACAACTTACCCCAAAACATCTGGCACAATTTATCCCACAGTTACAGATTCATGGCTTACATTTATGCATT
>NC_133375.1:3947202-3985940 GCF_049309525.1 Garra rufa | reverse complement strand
AAATGTTGCACCAATAACTTGACAAAAAGGTTAGTATATTATTTCTGTTTTATGAAAAACTGAACAATTTTAAGATGTTTTCACTTGTTAACAGCAAGCTAACAATATTCATCGTGTTTTGCATGTTGGTAGCCTTTTTTTCTGACTGACGGCCGGGGCGCCGCCGTAACGGTGAAAACATGGACTGGTGAGTAACTTAAGGTGACATATATTAGTCGAAATAAACTTTAGTGAAACCGAGAAACGCGTTTGTATATTGTGCTGCCCTTTAATGCAAGTTAACTCGTCTGACGAGCCCTTAACGTTACTCAAGCTTAACGGCGAACTGAGGTGAAATACTGAGGTAACGTAAAGTGCGTTAAGCAACACCGCTTTTTCTGTGGATATTTTAAATAGTATTTTCAAGCCCTTCTTTTGCTTGTTATTTTCAAGTTTCTGGTCTGGATGTCGTCTGTAACGTCGGAGGTGTATTTTGGATCTTCTTGTGAATGACTGCCATAGTATCGACGATAACATGAACTGGTAAGCTAATAATGTCCATAAGCCGAAGTTGACAAACTCAAAGTTAGTCACAGAGCGGCATAATATCGTTTCAACGCTGCTTCTTTATAGCTGGCAAGGTAATTCTCTTCAAATGATGTTTAAGTAAGAAATGTGTGTATCAATGTCGTATGTAACTTTATAGACGGTCCCTAAATTCAGTGACAGACGTGACACAAACAGCGCGCTAACATGAAACACTGAGGTAAAGCTGAAACACCGCGGTTAAGTGCTTCTTTTGTGTTTTATTTTCAAGTTTGTGGTCTCGTGGTCATGTCGTCTGCATCAGAGGTGTATTGGAGTCTTTTCTGGTGATTGCCGTCGTCGCGGTGCAAACAACAGGTAACGTTAAGCTTTTGCTTTCGTCAACTTAACTAATGTTAACGTTACTAAATTAGCCACAGGCTGCTGTTCTCCACTAACTCACAGAACGGGTTAACATTTTAAAGAGAGTAATGGGCTAGCAATATATTAATATAGCAAGTTTTGCTAATAAATATTATAAATGTTTATTTTATTAAAAATGTAAATTGTATTACTGTACAGTAGTTGTCTTTTCTGATCATAAACTATAGTAACACTAAAAGGGTGTTGTGACACTGTCTGTTACAGGAGATTTCTCCAAGCACTAACTGGATGCTGACCATCAAGGGCAGAATCATCACACAGCCAGCTGTCCATTTTACAGACATGCAGAATAAGGTAACCTAAAACATATTTTGTTTTACATTGCATTTACATTCATGCATTTTTCAGATGCTTTTATCCTAAGCAAGTTATATTGTATTTAAAGTACACATTTGTAAGGTATTTATTTCCTGGGAATGTTTTTTATTACCATCAAGATTGAGTTTGCATGCGCATTAAAATTATTTCTATTAAACCAGCATTTAAACAGCAAAATGCAGCTGCTTCAGGTATCTTTAACTTACTGTAACCTTTAAATTCATAATAGCAATCTTACTGTCTGTCAATTTAGATTATTGTTACTGTAAAACAACAAATATAGATTTTTAATCATAGTAGGCCTATTATATGCACAGACTTTCTAGGAAACACACACCTGTTTAGAATGTTTATATGAACAGATTGGTTAGCATTTAGCATGGTCTGTGGCAGACTTTACTAAGTGTCAGGGCAACAAAATTCAATAAACAAGAATGTAATATTAAGTGATTTAAAGGAGAACTCCGGTGTGATTTTGACCTAAAGTGTATTGAATCATGATACCGACTGTAAACGTACCTTGCATATCTCATCTCGTCTTGTCCACTGCAGTCCGAAACCTGGGGTCAGTTATCCAATGCTCACAACAGGTTGTCAATGAGAGTCAATAGGGCATCGAAGTAGCCATGTAAATAAATCACTGTTTTACGCCATTTACACAAAGTAGCTCCACACTTCATTGGTAGACTTCCAAGGGCCCTGACATTTAAAACGAGACATTGAGAACTCAGAAAAAGCACCGGGAGTTTATTTACAAGTAGATTTATACAGACAGTAACTGCAAGAAGTTTAGCGGCCGCCGCCATCTTAAATTTACTCACGATAAGTCGAGTGTCGAGCACGAAGGAAACTACAACCTGATAAGTTGATAACCTGATAAATTCCTTGGTGCTCGACACTCGACTTATCGTGACTAAATTTAAGATGGCGGCGGCCGGATTTTTTCTTGCAGGAACTGTCTGTATAAATCTTCTCGTAAATAAACTACCGGTGCTTTTTCTGAGTTCTAAATGTCAGGGCCCTTGGAAGTCTACCAATGAAGTGTGGAGCTACTTTGTGCCTCGTAAATGGCGTAAAACAGTGATTTATTTACATGGCTTCTTCGATGCCCTGTTGACTCTCATTGACAACCTGTTGTGAGCATCGGATAACTGACCCCAGATTTCGGACTGCAGTGGACAAGACGAGATGAGATATGCAAGGTACGTTCACACTCGGTATCATGATTCAATACACTGTAGGTCAAAATCACACCGGAGTTCTCCTTTAAATCAAGAAGAAAATATTGTCTTTTTGCTCCATTTAGTAAAAACGGTTCTTAACAAAGCCATGTTGTGCATCTCTGCACACAGCAGTGTTTCATTACTGAATGAATAAAAAATTTCAAGAAAAAGTTTCTTCAGTTTTTTTTCTTACTACTGCGTTCGTATGTAGTATATCAATTTTTTTTTAAATGCATACAGCACCAAGTTTGACAGTTGAGGCAAATTCTTTAAACACTGTTTTTCTTGTGCTTGCAGGTTTGTTCAGACAGTCAACCTTTGTGGCAGCAAATGCATTGACAGTCACAGATCAGATGGACTTCTGGAAAGAGGGTGCAAACAACAAGCATCAGCCTGAATCCCATTCTGCCGTTTCTCATCAGAGAGCTTGTCAACTTTGACTCAAAACTACTAAAATTTAACACAACACAAACACATTTTTACTGTATGATTTTATTTTATTTACACTACCAGACAAAGCTTTTGAACAGTAAGATTTTAAATGTTTTTAAAGAAGGTCTCTTCTGCTCACTAAGCCTGCATTCATTTGGTCCAAAGTACAGCAAAAACAATACACTTTTGAACCATTTTTATTATTTAAAATAACTGTTTTCTTTTTGAATATATTTTAAAATGTAATTTATTGCTGTGATCAAACCTTAATTTTTAGCATCATTACTGCAGTCACATGATCCTTCAGAAATCATTCTAATAATTTGATTTTCTGCTCAAAAACTATTATTATGATGTTGCTGAAATTATTATAATGCTAAAAACAGTGGAGTACATTTTTTTTCAGGTTTCTTTGATGAATAGAAAGTTCAGATAAACAGCATTTATCTGAAACAGAAAGAGTTTGTAACATTATGAATGTCTTTATTATCACTTTTGATCAATTTAAATCATCCTTGCTAAATAATATCTTTCTATTCATCAAAGAATCCTGAAAAATCTAAAAATTAAATAATGTTTATCAGCATACTAGAATGATTTCTGAAGGATCATGTGATACTGAAGACGAGTAATGATGCTGAAAATTCAGCTTTGATCAAAGGAATAAATTAAATTTGGATCAAATTAATGCAGGCTTGGTAAGCAGAAGAGAATTCTTTAAAAAAATCTTAGTGTTCAAAAACTTATGACTGGTAGTGTACTTACTTATTTTTGCTTTTCAGTATGTGTATGTTTGCCATGATACAAAGTCTCTGTACTTAAAAAGAAAATGTTCAACAATTAAAAAGAATATTATCAGAACTAATGCTTATGAGTTATTGTGATTTTTATGGGGTTGGGGTGGTAAAAATCTTGAATTACAGTGCTGTAGGTTAATTGGATTGTTTTTACAGGTAAAAAAATGTTTAAAATAAATGAAAATAAACTCTATAGTACTGATACTGTAATTGAAAATACAGTAAAAATACTGTAATTGAAGATACAGTAAAAACACTGTAAATGAAATTACAGTAAAAATAATGTAAATGAAATTACAGTAAAAATACTGTAAATGAAATTACAGTAAAAATACTGTAAATGAAATTACAGTAAAGACCTTTTAGTACTGTAAATGCACTTACAGTATTAATACTGTAAACATTTTTACAGTAACTTACTGGCATCCAGCTGCCAGTAAGTTACTGTAAAATTTACAGCAAACTTTTTACAGTGTAGGCTAAATAAGTGCCCAAATGTGTTTGTGTACTATTCATTCTTAACATGTAGAATTTTGGCGATTTTATGATAAGCTTTTCACCCACAGTTAGATGCTTATTCACTGTTAATGTAATTATTAAATATGTAATATATTACACTGCATTTAGTTTAAGAGCAAAGTAATGACAACATAACCTGTACATTATTTATTTCGTTAATTTACCATGATCAGCACTTACAAAACATTCTTCTTTTTAGCGTTTATTTTACATGAATAACCAATGGGATAAAAAACAGGTGTGGTGTTTTAGCAGCTAATCTATTGGTGATTAATATATAATAAAGCTAAAAACTCTGTTTTGTCAGTGTTGCATAGTCTCATATAGCCTACTATGAGAAAATAAAGTTTAATAAATGCAATACAATGCATCCAGCATATAAACAGGTGGCCTGGTTGAATTTGGGGGCGGGGCCACAAATCCGTGAGAGCAGTTTACAAACTGTGGGAACGGATTACGAAAGCGTGCGCACGGATTATGAATTTGTGGGTACGGATTCAAAATCCGAGGGTACGGTTTACAAAATCTGAGCGCAAGGATTGGAAATTCGTGGGCACGGTTTGTTAATCCGTGGGCACGAATTGTTAAACTGAGGGAACAGTTTAAGAATTCGTGAGAACGGTTTATAAACTGAGGGAACGAATTGCAAAACCGTCCCCACGGATTAATTATTTTTCTTCTACAGGTGACGTAAGGGGCTCCGTAGAATTCAACTGAAAAAACTTGTGAAAAAAATATCTTTCAGGTGGTCAAATAGCTCTCCAGCCACCTACTGGTAAAAGTTGTTTTTTTTTTTTTACTTTTAAAACTGGATTTTCCAAAAGATGGGCAAAAATCTTACACTAAACCATGTGAAATGATCCATGTTATCCCCATGAATTAAAGTTAGAAATGTGGGTCTTTTATAAAGTGAATTTTACATAAAAAAGCAGTTTTTGTATAAAAACCCATTTAAAAAATATTTATTTATTAATTTATATATATTTAAAAAATATCACTAACCCACTGAAAACTGCACAAATGTAGAGTAAAAACTTTAATAAACAGAAAAATATACAGTTCAGACCAAAAGTTTGGACACACCTTCTCATTCATTTGAATACAAACAACAAAAAAAGAGGAAGAACATCACTTTTTGTAGTGGATATTTGCCTAAATCTCTGTTTTATAATGAATTTAACATGACTGAAGTCAATTTTGTCTGCAGGAGCCCTAAACTCTATCCGTATGGTGATCTGATTGGCTCTTAAGATTGAGCGCACGGTGTGGTCGCAAGACCATTATGACCTCCATTGAGGCTTGGCAAAACAAAGCCAATCTCCTCCGCTGCAGTGATGGGCACGTTCACCTCCTCCACAAAGACAGCCATTGTCAGCGCCGCAATATGCCGTGACAAATTTGCTCGAACTGATAAGACAATGCTCAACAGCACATCCTCATGATTTGCAAAGTTAGTCGGCCACAGAAACACAGAAACCACAGGCTCTGTTACAGAAACATCGCAACCGTCCTATCTCAGCTGTTACCATAATGAGTATCGTGGTAGAGTCAGATCTTAACTCTAGACTTAAGATGGAATGTTTTTGTAATGCGGCCCCACGTAAGAATAAACCTCAGGAAAGGATGTAGAGATGACTCATGATTTTTGATGATTGGAGAATAATATGCATCTCTGTGAGGGAATGAATATACACTTAAGACCTGGACCCTTGACCTGCTTTATCTGTGATGCAGGATAAGCGTGTGCAGATCAAGTGATTGGGACGGTTATGAGGACATTTCAGCACAGGATGATGGAGGACTATCCTTTTATACCTCCCAGATAAATGCCCATCTCAGACAAGAGCAAACAAAATGCCAAACAAGGCCCGAGTGGTGTGTGGGGAGTGTGTACGTGCCCTCAGACATGTTGTGTCACAATTGGAGAACAGAGGACGTTGTTTTCCCTACTGCTGGAGAGATGCAGCCAAACTGAGTCCTTCATGAACTCTCAGGCTTTTATCAGGTGACTAATAACAAACAGCAATGTATTATTAGTCAAAAAACATTTGTCAAAAAACAATATGGCTCGAACACAGATACATGACTTTATGTCACATTATCATAAGATTAAATGCAAGTTTATCTCATTTTTAGTATTTTCTGACAGTCAAACTAGAATTTATTCAGACACCTTAAAAGTTCTCACATTATCAGTTTATTTGCTATAGCTTAGAAAATGGTAAAAAAAATATGACAAGAACTCATGAGTTAAACTGCGTCAGAACAAATTCATCTTGATAATGTCAGATAACTTTGATAGAAAGCTATGTAACAAAACATGGTCAGATCAAAGTGTTGAATCAAATTTTTGGTCCCAAATTTTTTGTATTAATTTCACTAGTAGTCCAAGAATCTTTGGGTATAATATGTCACAGTTTACTTTATTTTGCTGTCCTCACTTTAAAATTATATATGGTGTCTGAATAGTTTTTGCTTTACTATCTTATACCTTTTATACAAGCTTTTATAAAGTCAAACTGTAATTTGGGTGATATAAAGTTGTATTTTTTTTTTTTTTTTTTTTGAATACAGGACTAAATTTATGGCAAAAAAAAAAGTTATTTTATTTTATAATTGCAAAAGCGATAAAAGATGACAAAATTACTAAAACTTTAACAAAAAATAAAATGACAACCTATAAAACAAAAACTATAATAGTAAATTGATTATAAATACTAAACCAAGCACAGACTTCTACATGAGAAAACACGGTTCAAAAGTTATAATAAAAAAAATATTTTCAGTCCCCAGAATGGACTTTTCAGACCCAATCGATGTGGTTAATTTCAGGCTATTTATCATACAGTTCTATGGGATTCACAGCTAGATGCCAGAAAAACATTTAATTAACAAGTTTATGGAAACTTTAACTTTATACTTTAATGTAGGCCTAAAATGATGACTTGGTAGAATACCGTATGTAGAACAACTAACTTTAGGTCCAGATTATAAAGTATGACTTGTTAAAATTAAGTTTTAATGGTGTATTAGACACACTGCAAACATTTGATTGTATTTAATGTTTGATCATTATACTGTTATCCTTATTTGACTCTCACAACAGTCAAAAACAGTCCCTGCTGTACGTAATGGAAGATATATCCTCTGGACAACAGCGCCCTCTTCAGGCAACACAGAGGTATCCTCAATGGACGTCTCAGTAACACACATGATGTTTATTAATAGTGATAAGACTCTATGTCAATATCTATCCACATTATTTTTCAACGCGGGAGTAAGCTGTTTTCTGTTGGAGAAGGACGGAAAATAACAAAGTTTAGTAAACGGTAAAACTGTTTGCACTGCAAACCAGTGTGTTCATAATTTTGATAATACATTAAAATAACAAGGTATAAAAATAACACACCCGTTTGCAATATCAAGCTCGACGCAGACCGGAAGCGAGGTAAAAGCTGTTAGAAAACACAATAAAACTACGCTGACAAACATTCAGGTAAGAGTCAACTACTGTTTTTATGGTCTTCTCAGAAGATTAACGTTATTTTGACAGATTTTACAGACGTTATTCAAAAATGTTGTACAGTAGGCTATGCCTACTTGTCACCTTTGCCATTTTTTTCAAATATTAATATTTGTTTTTCCGTTTACATCCCCGTTGAAAAAAAAAACAGCATATGCTGGTTAGTTTTAGGGATTTTTTAATGCTGGTTTAAGAGCTGGTCCTTTGCTGGTTTATGCTGACCAGCATAAACCAGCTAAGGATCAGCTTAAACCAGCATTAAAACCTACCTAACCAGCACCCCAGCATCAAAACTACCTAACCAGTGTGCTGTTTTTTTCACCAGGGATGTATTTATTTAACTGAATATGTTAATTGCTAAAAAAAAAAAAAAAAAACAATAGAGACCATCACATAATATGTAATGGTTATACAATGACTTGTGAAAGTATTCATACCCCTTCATATTGCTGCCTTTTGTTAAACTGCTTTAAATTGCTTTTCCCCCCACATCAATCTACACTCTACACACCATAATGGCAAAGCAAAATGTTTGTAACATCTTTGCAAATTTATTAAAAATAAAAAACTTAAATGATTCCATTTCATAAGTATCCATACCTTTAACTGGGACAGTTAAAATTGAGCTCAGAAACATTCATATTGCTTGTAGATGTTACTAGACCTCGAGTGAAGTTAATCTGTGGCAAATTCAATTGAATGGGTATGATTTGATTTTGGAAAGACATTTCTTAATAAAAGTTCTAACAGCTGAAAATGCATATCAGAGTAAAAAACAAGCCCTGAGGTAAAAACAAAACTGCATGTAGGGCTCAGAGACAGGATTGCATCAAGTCACACATCTGGAGATGAGTTCAGTAAAAAAACAATCAGCTGCATTGAAGGTTCACAGAAGCAAGCTTGCATCCCGGCCAAACTGAGCAATTGATGGAGAAAGGCCTTGGCTACAGTAGTGACCAAGAACATGATGGTCACTGTAGTTGACCTCCATGGTCATATATGCAGATGGGGGAAACTTACAGAAGGACAAACATCACTGCAACACTCCACCGATCTGGGCTTTATGATGGTGTGTTAAGACTTAATCCTCTTCTCAGTGAAGACGCATGAAAACACACTTGGAATTTGCAACAAAAAAAAAGCACATTAAGGACCCCCAGACTGTGAGAAACAAGATGATGTACCTTAATTCCAAGCATCATGTTTGAAGGAAACCAAGCACTGCTCATCACCTGCAGACCTACATCCCAAAAGTAAAGTGAGGTGGTAGAAACCTTGTGCTCTAGGGCTGTTTTTCAGTGGCAGGAACTAGAAGAAAAGCTTAATGCATCAAAATATTGAGATTAAAGAAAACCCAGTCCAGAGCTATTAAAACCTCAAACTGGACAGCAGGTTCACCTTCCAACAGGACAATGACCTTATAGACAACTCTGTGAATGTCCTAGAGCGGCCCAGCCAGAGTCTGAGCTTAAACCCAATCAAACATTTCTGGAGAAACCTGAAAATGTGCATCTACCAGACCCCATCCAAGCTGATGGAGCTTAAGAGGTGAAGAGGTAAAGAGGTGAAAAATGGCAGATAATTGCCAAATGATGTGCAAATCTTGTTGCATCATACCCAAAAAGACTTCAACTAAGTAGTGAGTTAAGGGTATGAATACTTATGCAATGTAATTTTTTAATAAATGTATGAAGTTGTGACTTTTTTTGTTGCTTGGTCACAGTGGTGCATTGAGTGTAAAATGATGTGGAAAAAAATAAAACAGTTTAACATAAGGATGCAACATAAAACGTGATCAAAAATGAAGGGGTATGAATACTTTGGCAATGCTCTGTAATTGGAATTGTATTGGTTTTAATGCAAATCGTAGTGGTGCTATTGGTCGCTTGTTAAAACCACTAAATTCTAATGGAATATGTCCCAAAACACTACAGGGATCCATTTGAATGGTTTTAATGGTAAAATTTGATGGTTTGTAATATTTGTAATGGTATTTGTAGTGGAAACTGTTAGAATTTCTGTGATGGTTTCTGTTGTTATTTTCAGCAGGGATCTCAAAACAGGCATTCCTGATAACAGTAAACCAGGTTCCTCCAGTTTTGAAGAAATTTAATTAAACTTTATTTCTAAAAGGAAATACTAAATTGTTTATTAACAGGCCATAAAATGAGCCTCACAATCACTTCAGCTGAATATATATTCAAAACAACCATTCACAAACGAAATAAGACACGTTTCGTTTGATCATTGTGCATTTTATTTCAGCTCCAGTGTTTCAAACTGTAGCAGCATTTCCACCAATCACTTTTTAGAGTCTACATTTTACATTTCCATTGCAGTAAAAAACAAAAAACAAAATTAAACCTGCGTACACTAGATGGCACTATTTTTTATCAAAATATTCCAACTTCTACAATGTGCGCACAGAGCGGCCAAGACATGAATTGGTTCATGATGCATATTTAGAGGAGTAACACTGCAGCACTTCTTCACTGCAATGTGGCAAATATCAGGATAAAACATTGATAAATCAGTTTTATGTTTTCTCAAAGCATGGTACGTAGTCAAGATCACACACACACAAAGAACGGAATGTTGTTAATACTGGACCCAAATGCAAAACTTTAAAAAGCGAAAACTGAAATACAATTCTAAATGGTTTCAAATACAATGTGTATTGTAAAACAGCAAGTTTTGCAGAGCAATTACAGATAAGAAGCATTTAAAAATGCTGGACCCAAAGGAAGCAAACCCATGGGGTTTCCACCGTACAACACGGAAATTTGTCCTTGGTCAGTCAAATAAAATAAAGATCTTCTTTGTGCGGCCCCTCATAATAAATATCACCACATCCATTATCTCAGTTGTAATGACCCAACTATGCATCCTAAAAAAAAAGATCAAATTAAAAGGCATTTGTAAGTTAGTGATACATAAAGCTATACTGTAATGGTAGTGAGTGAATAAATCCATTTCTTTGGTTCCTAGATGCTAGTTGAAAAACAGTGGTCTGGAAAAACGCAGCAAATCAAGTACTAAACCAATAAGCATTTAATCAGAAGGCAAACAAACAAAAATCTCATTGGACTGACATTAGGAACGTTTAACCCTAAACAGAAGGCCGAGGACAAAAGTCCAAGGGAACAGGAAGTGAGAGAGGACACAGGAAAGGCACAAACCGGTCAGCTCAGTAAAACCAGAAACCCTCTCACACACCGCCCCGTCCCGTCCTCTGCATAGACTGCAAAGATGCAGTATGAACACTGGCAAGCGGCTGATGAATGCTAGCATGGAGCAAATGAAACACTAAAACACTGGCGCTGCAGGATGCTTCTGGAGTGCGTTTCATCTGTTGGTCCACTAACAGGACGTCCTGCATACGATACGTACGTATCATCTCAGTCAAGAGCTAAAAGTCTGATAAAATAGGCTATAATTCAAATCAAAGTTGTCAAATCGAACAACTCTTACGATTACTATACACTATTTACAAAGCCATTCCCTCTAGTCGCGTGATTACTGTGCACGATTCCAGTGCAAATTCATCACAGACCTCAAGAGCTATATGTAATTTGATGGAATGAAAACACATTTCTTGTTTGTAAAACCATAAAACAGACATATCGGGCCTCTCTGAGAAGAGATTCTGGATAAATTGAGAATCATGATATATTTGTTTCAAATAGAGATCGTAATTCTCACATGATTCTGAACTAAGCAAGATAACTCAATTTATTCTTTGCAAAAAAAAATAATATTAATTTGAATTAATTAAAAAAAGTTTGAATAACTGATTTAATGATTCAAACATAAATATTGAATGTTTTTGAACAAATCTCTTGAATGAATGATTCAATGACAAATACATTTAACAACTACTTGTCTCTACCTTATGGAAGCCCGTTTCCGCCACAGTTTAAAAGTTTTATTCAAAGTTTTATTCAGTGACATTTTTTCTTACAATTCTGACTTTTTTCAGAGTTTCTATCTGGCGAAGTCAGAATCGTGAGATATAAACTCGGAATTGCGAGTTATAAAGATTATGAGAAATAGTCGAGAAATCTGTAATGAGAAATAGTTGTAATTTTGAGAAATAAAGTTGCAATTTATAGAAATGAAGTTCGAATTGCGAGATAAATTTGCATTTTGCCATTCTGACTGTATAATTTGTTGTTGTAAAATTATATCACACAATTCTGAAGACAAAAAAATGAATTGCGAGTTTTAATTCTGATAAAATTAATAAATTTAATTCTTGCGAGTTTGCAATTTTGAGAAAAAAGTCAGAACTGTGAGTTTATATTATGAAATTCTGACTGTATAAGTTTATATCACAATTTTATGAAAAAGTTTGAATCGCGTTTTTAATAACAAGAAAAAAGTATGAATTGTAAGTTCATGTCTCGCAATTCTGACAGTATATCTCGCATTTGAGAGTTTTTATAACGCAATTTTAAAGTTTAAATTGCAAGATTGTAATTAGGCAATTCTGACTGTATAACTTGCAATTGTGAGTTTATATCACAATTCTGAGAAAAAGTTTGAATTGGGAGTTTAATTACAAAATTCTGAGAAAACTCAGAATTGAGTTTATATATTGCAATTGTGATTGTATAAGTCACGATTGCAAGTTTATATCACAATTCTGAAGGAAAAAAAAGTTTAAATTGTGAGTTATAAGCACACAATTCTGAGAAAAAGTCAGAACTGTGAGTTTATATCTTGAAATTGTGACTGTATAACTCACATTTGTGAGTTTATAACACAATTTTAAGAAAAAGTTTGAATTGTGAGTTTTTAATTATGCAATTCTGAGAAAAAAAAAGTATGAATTGTAAGTTCATGTCTCGAAATTGACTATAACTCGCATTTGTGAGTTTATATCAGACAATTTTAAAAAGTTTAAATTGGGAGATTTTAAATGACGCAATTCTGACTGTACAATTTGCAATTGTGAGTTTATATTACGCAATTCTGAACAAGTTGATATCTCAAATTCGCAATTCGCAATTCTAAAAAAAAGTTTGAATTGGTTTTATCACACAATTCTGAGAAAAAAAAAATCAGAATTGTGAGTTCATGTCCCACAATTCTGAAGGAAAACAGCTTGAATTGTGAGTTTTTAATCACACAGTTCTAAGAAAAAAGTCAGAATTGTGAGATAAAAGTCACAATAACTTTTTTATTTGTATTTTTTTTTTGCTACTGAGTGTCGGAAACGGGCTTCCATACCACCTAGTGGCGAAACAATGCAAACTATATTATAACCATCAAATGTATTTCGAAGCGCCGATTTCAAACAATGATTTGCTCAATTTTGATCGCTACCATAGACATCAGTGTTTAAATCCAAACTATAAAAGGTTAGAAATAACTGACTTAATATTAACAGGTGAACATTTACAAACCCACGTTTACTCAACCAAACTCATTAAAGAGTAACAAAATTTTTTATTTTTTGTCCATCCATTGGAAAGATTTCCAGCTTTAAAATGTTCATAAAGACATAGTAATCCATATTAATTGAATAGATTTATTCCAATTCTTCTGATCAAATATGGTAAACAAAAGCTTAACTGTACTTGGTTGACTTGAAAAAAAAAATGTTTACATGTCTGTTCAACATATACAGCATTTGTCTTTTCAGAAGACTTGGATAGATATAAACTACTTTTATGATGTCTTTATGAACTTTAAAACATTTTGGTTGTGTGAACTTAGTCTTATAGGTTTGAAAGCACACAAAGGTGAGTAAATGACTTTAAAACTAATTTTCATTTTTCAATTAACTGTTGCTTTAAATTAGAAAATTCGTCCTACTCAAATTTATTATAAGAGGCCCAAATAGTCAAACCTACATCTGCTTGTCAATCATTTGGACGACAAAACACTGAAAAGCCATCTTTTCTGAATTTCGATGACTACCACAGCCTTGCTTTCATTCATAACAAATTAAATATGCCATCTACTCTGACTAAGGTCTATTCCTGGAAAACAAGGCAAGATTTATTCTGCATGGGCGACTGAATCTAAAGATTCACAAAGATGCAGAACACAAAGGATGAGTCAGCTGCATATTCACAACAGCCCAGACTGAAACAGATTGTCACAGCTATGAAACCTCCTATCTACTTCATAAAGGAATAAAGATTTCTTTCTGGGTTTGGGATTTCAGCTGCAGCTCTAGTGCACACTCACGCTCTTAGTTCTCAGGGTTTTAACAAGCAGGAAAAACGTTCAAAGCTGCAAAACCCACTGCATAGATCACGTCTCATAATTATATCACAGGCTTGACTGGTTATATATCTAATTGACAATTATGTCTTAAAGTTATCACACAAAACTCATTCATTTTAGCTTTCAACTTCCACTGCTTAAAGTGAAAATAATTTAGAGCAAATTAACAGAGGAATACATACACTATGAATTTAAAAATCATAAGTGCTTTAGTGTGATGAAATCAGGCAGTTTGATTAATTAGCATCCAAATCTTTGAAAGCAAATTTCAATTGTAGATTAGTCCATCCTAATGTAAAGTGTAAAATATTTGGATAAAATAAAAACTAAGTTTTCATGGAGCAAGCAATCTAGTCTTGAATTTTTGTCAGGGTTTATGAAATTTAAATAAACGTGAATAAAAATTAGGCCGTGTTTGTTTAATCTTGTACAAATTCTAACCTACAATGTATCGCACTTCCATTCTAAACAGCCACACCTTTATTGGAGTCAAATTAAATTTGCCATCTTTCCTTATTTTAATAAAACCCATCAAAGTTGGGTCCAAATTGAAATATAAAATGCTCAGCTTGAAGCTTAGTCAGGTTTCATAGACGATTAGGCAATATCAATAAACTAATAACATAATAATAATAAAATTTTATCTGATTATTGCGCAACAAAATTCAGGAATGTCTTAAATTATATTAAAAAAAAAAAAATAATAAAATTAAAATATAAAGTAATAAAACCAAACTCTTCTGAACCCCCTAAAATATCCAAAAAAAGCCAATAAAATAAATGAAAAAATAGTCTACCTCACTGGTTTTTGTCATTGAGCAGACGGTATGTGCACAAATGTATAAAAATACACACACATACCATCATGCTCCAGCATAAATATGTTATGTAAGTGAGAATACAAACAAAACATCTACACATCTTTACCTGTCTGTTCCCGTCATGTTTACAAGAAACCTTCTGTAGTGTGCAGCGTCCATACATTCTTGTAACAACATTAAACTCTTCCAATAAATTAATACGTTAGCAACAAACACAGAAGCTGCTGGAGTGTCTACTGCATAAGAAATGAGCATCTACATTCCTCTTTGAGCCAAAGGCGTCTTCCGTCGCCCCTTGATCTTCACGCTCACTCTTTGGATGGGCTGAACGGATTCACTGCTAATGGGCCTCATGTATTGCTGGCCTTGTGAGCGTTCCTCCCTAGTTCCTGGATGTGCGTTTCCTTTTGGGTCAGAAAGTATTTGAAGAACTCATACACGGACCAGGCGATAGCCGTAGATGGCATCTGATAAATGACTCGCGCTCTGACGCCTTTAAAGAACGCTGGCACGCCGCCCAGCCGGTACACTGTCCTGAGCGCGTTGGCCATGCCGGAGAGATGTCCGCTAACATGCGCAGAGCTGAGCGCCACGTTCTCTTGAGTGTTTAACAGCGTCTTGCAAACGTCTAACGGAGTGGTCACGGCAGCAGAAATGGCTCCAGCTGCCGCTCCGGACAGGATGTGTGTCTCAGGCCGGTATTGCCGCTGAGGGTTAAAATGTTCCTGCATGAATTCGTAAGTGATGAAGTGGACGGCCTGGAAGGGGATGTTCATGGTCAGTTGAGTGCTGTAGCTGCGGTAGAAGGCGGCCAGTCCTTCCTTGCGACTGATCGTCAGGACGCAGTCGTACAGGTTGCGGTATGGAGAGTTATACATCTGCATCCTCTGCTTCACCACTGAGAGAGAGTGAAAAAGACTATGTAAAACTGTATATAAACAAAAATGGCATTATCAAATCTTGATGTTATTGTGGTCACATGACGATATGAAACGATAGGTCTTCAGGGCAAAAAGTGTAGTTTTTAAAAACATTTTTGAACTTCTTATTTTAACATTAAGTAGGGACGCACCGAAATGAAAATTCTTGGCCTAAGGCCGATTACTGAACACAGTTTTTCGTGTTATTTCCTCCATGTATTTTGCCATTTTTTTCACCACTGCAGTGTTTCCCACACATAGACGAATCTGTGGCGGTGCGCTATTTAAAGCACGCAGTGAATTCGTTCAACTGCATTTCCTTTCCCTGCTCTCTCTTCATCTCTCTGTCACTCACGCGTCTCTCCCTCAAACACACACACACACACACACACACACACACCCTCGCCTCCGTGCACACCACATCTGTTTGGATCATCTGTGGAGAGAAGACGGCTGGCGAAAGGTTGGTATCTCGTGAACACTTTTAACACACAATCACAGATTAAAAAGTGCTATAAAATATTTTATGTTCTGAATACAATAGTTTCAGTGTGTTGATGTTACTGTAAGTCCCGACCCTTAGCAAACGCGATTGCGCCTTCTTTAGAAAGTTAACTAGTCGCAAGTTTGCGGTAAAATGTAGGCTAGCCTAGTTGGATCCTAGTAGCCTTTAGAATCTTTTTTTAGGAAGCCCCGCAAAATAAGGTGCCCTAACAAAAGTTGCAGACTGTGTATATGGTGTTAAATTAATGTAATAAAGTTCTGTGTAACCAATTATTAACAGTTTTTTTTTATTATTAACCTTTAGGAATTAGGAAATCCCTTTAGGGGATCCAATCGTATCCCCTATCCAATCGTTCTTTTCATCTGTTTAATGGTGGTGAGGCTAAAGTCTTGTGACTGTGGTGTAATTCATTTGTACCATAAGCTTAGCTTTTTACTTCTGGCGATTGTATTTAGGTTTTAGAATTCATAAATGCATTAATTTGTGGAGATTATCATGAACAAAACATGTGAAATTCATGTGAGAACTTGTTGGTGACAGAGCTTATTTTCTGTAATAATCCAAGAATCACTGGAACATTCCTATAGGATTTTTGTTGAGGGATTCAGGGTGATTCTAACTTCTTGGCTGGCCTTCAAAAATATACCATCACTGCGGGACTAAAATATATTGACTATATTTTCTGCATTGGCCAATATCAGCATATTGAATGGTTTCAACAAAAACTGGACTCTACCGACAGCCTTGTCAAATAACAAATTTTAAATAGCGTATTTTTGGTTCTATTATCTAGACCAGGGTTTTTGGATTGATAAAAAGCTTCTAAGTAAATCATAAAAAAGTAAATCCCTGGATAAAATCTATTAATATTGATGAAATGTGGAATGTCTTGGGCACAGTCTGCAACAGTTATCTTGAAGGACCAAAAAACAAACTACTTTACAGTTAACTTATATAAGTGTGAAAAATATAGGATTCATTATTGAATGTAGGGCTGGGCGATATGGCAAAAATGTAATCTCGATCATTTTTTCCCATATTGAACGACAACGATATATATTTCGATATAAGCTGTTGATGTTGCCAGCTTTAAAATAGTATCCCAACAATGACTAAAGCCACAAAAATTGAAGGGTTCATTAAATTACATTTTAAAGTATAGTTTATTAACAAAAACAGATTACAGATTTGGCCTTAAAACTTAAAACACCTTACTAAAATAAATTTAAAAAATAAAAGTTGTGACAGAGTATGGTAAATGAGAGTAAATGTACAAAATGTAAACATAAAATGATTGTAAAAACATAATTTGTAACAATTATTTATTTATTATTATTAACACAATTGTTTATTTTCTCTATTATAGGTTGAGCTATTTAAATTAGAGGCAACCACTGCATTTTGAAACAATCTACACTATAAATAACAAAAAATTACGACAGTTCTTTCTTAATCGTATTAAGTGCAGATAATTCAGCCATAATCAAAGTAGGCTACTCTCTAAATATTCAAAGTGCAAACAGAGACCGAATATTTCAAGCATGATACAGAGCTATAGACATACACAACCTATCATAGTCTACATACTAATAACAGCTTAGATATGTCATGTAGCCTAATTTGCGCGCATTGGGGAGTCACTCTCTGAACAAGGGGGATTAAAATAGCTTTTGAATGCGCGTGCATTTTTTTGCTTTCGGTTTTAACAATCTCGCCAAACTCTCAGCTGAGCTGAGAGTCACTTTTCAGATAGTCAAACCACTTATATAACGGAATTCGTGCTACCTTTTTTGTCGACAATTTCAACATCTTTGGATAATAACTCCAGGTTAGTTTCACTTTCGTTGCTGCTTTTTTTTTTTTTGTCGTCCTGGTGTTAAGTTTGCTTCGCAAAGTGCGGTAGGACATGAACTTTGTACTTTGACGTGCACACGCACGCTGCACGCTGATTGGCTGTTGTCGCATATTTCTGCTGTGTGATTGGCTCTTAGATTAATCCATATCGAGCAAAAAATGTCTAGAGCTTATCATCGTTATTAACAAATTTTATCACGATTCGATATGATATCGTTTTTCGGACCAGCCCTAATTGAATGGTATTGACAGTAGAAGAATACCTTCTGCTGGGTTCATGATGGCATCGTGAAGGACAGTGGCAACACTTCCTGCCACACCTAAAAGTCGAGAAGACAAGAAAAATTATGAACATCATCATATCAAGTCACTCACAACATGTGGAAAAACAGAACAGAAACTCATACTCATATGCTACATTGACAATGTTCTACACATCAGACAAAGCGGAGTTCTTTCCATTCCCTTCTCCTAAAACGATAGCACTCTTGGTCTTAGATTCAGAGTTCCAAAATCAGATATCTAGCCATTGAGATTAAATTAAATTAATAAAATTAAATTTGCTGTTGAGTTACTGACCCTGGCCAGTCTTTTTTCTTCAGTAGAACAGTAAAGAAGATTTTTAGCTGAAATGGTGGTCCTTAGTGATTCATAAAACGCAAGTCACTGGCACATCTTATGAAGCAAAACAATTGTTCAGTGGCCCAGAGTGATGTCCAGTTCACAAAAGAATCGTTCTATGAACCATTTCTTTTTAATGAACTAGTTCACCAAATCTGACAGAACCATCTGAAACAGTTCACGACTCAAGCAGCACAGTTATACGAGATAATCAAAACTCACTGTCAGACGCCAAAATACCGCTGTATTTGATCCCATGATACTGTTTTTTGCCGACTCATTCAGCACTTCAGTTCCTCTATTGTAACTGAACTGATGAAGACTCAGACTAAAGAACTGATAGGCTGCTGATATGAGCGTATGTGCACCAAGAACTTGAAAGAACAGGTGAAATTAATGTTTTTATTAGGGATGCACCGATCATGATTTTTCATGGCCGATTCCAATACCGATTTTTTACAAGCAAGCTGGCCGATTCCGTTACCGATTTCCGATTTTTTCACAAACAAGAAGTTATGCAAGTAAACAACATAAACAACATGTTTATTTAGTATTTAACAGGCCAATCTGGCTTTGGCTATTGAATCAATAGCATCTGACATCTGAAATTAAATAATAAATAAAAAATATGAAAGTAAATACAGTTTAATAAGTAAAACATGCTTTTAGTAAAGTAAAACAGCAAGCCAACAGGCATTTTAATGTAAAATAATAATAATCATTCTTAACAGAACAGACTTTTATTTTTGGGTTTTCAAAAGCAAAGTAATGCTTTTTACAAAAAGAAGCATCTCAGCTTTGTCACAAGTGAGTCTGTTTCTTTTTTCATCTGTCACGTGAGAAGCTGAGCTGAACAAACTTTCGCTGTCTGCGCTTGTGCAGGGCGAGGACAGGTACGCTTGCGCAACTTCAGCGAGCACAGAAAAGCGGCTGTCCTTTGCAGACATTGCAGATTGCAATCTTCACGTCCTGCTCACAGATTTCGAAAAACCGCCACACAAGTGACATGTTTCTGAATGAATCGAATGCCGCGGCCCGCGTACACACTTCCGGAAAAAAACCGGCCGGGTTAAAATCGATTTATGGCCGGTCAACCGGTGCATCCCTAGTTTTTATGGTAACTGTTAATGTAAAATGTTGATTAAGACTAAAATACATATTTAATAGCAATGAGGCAATAATAATTAGCTCAAATAAAGTATCAAAAGAAATTAATCATATGGTTTTATTGAACAAAATAGTTCAAATACATTACGTATTATAAACGATCTAATGTACGTTACACTAGTGTTGTCACGATACTGGAATTTCTAACTTCGATACGATACCTTGAAAAATATCGATATTCGATACTATTTTCGATACCACAGAGAAAAAAACTGCCACAATATTAAGGAGGTAAATTTCTTTTTTAATTTAAAGATAAATATAGTCTAGAACATGACAATGATGTATATGCATATGTACACTGCTCAGATTCTTAGCCTCATTTGAGTTTGAGCTTCATACTTTATTTGCTGTTCAAATACAACTGGTAGTGTAGGTTGTAAACTTTTTTTTTCTTTTTAGACCACACTTTTAAAATTAACTGAACTATCTAACTAATCTTAGAGTTAAGTTAATGGTCAAATATATTTGTAACTATGAAAAATACTCCCAAAACATTTATTAATCTTAGTTAAAAGTTCATTTAAACTATAATTTACTAATACATTAACTAATTAAAATCCAAAGTTATATCTGTTAATATTTATTGGACGAGAGCTAACATGATCCGTTGTATTTTTATTACCTACCGTTATCAAAGATTCAAATATACTGTAACAAATGCATTGCTCATCGTTCATAAATGCTGGTTAATAGATTAACATTATTTGATGAACAGATTTTAATGCCGGATTCATAATCAACGATCCATGCAAGCAAACATGCGTGCATCACACACGAAAACAATGCTCAGTTGCTCACTGGATAGACATTAAGACAAATTGCAGAATTTAAGTAATGATTTTTTTTAAAATAAAGTTAAATAAGCACAGTTAATTTAAATTTGACCGCAGTTAAAGTATTTACTCATCTAAGATTCCTCAATCTGATTATATTAACGAACTACGGTAAAAAAACGTGACAACACTCATAACAGCAACAATAATAGGCAATCTTATTTAATGATTCAGGTGATAATGTTAAAATGAGAAAAGTTCTTCTTTATATAGACTCGGGTGTCTGTCTTTCAGGTGCTTTGCAAAATTAGTTAGCGCCTTTTGTTAGCACTGCTCTGTAGCAACTCTTACATATTGGCTTGCTTGGTAACTTCGGCTTTCCATGTTCATTTGTTTCATATCCGAAATATTTCCAGATAGCACTCCTGCTGTGTTCTTTATCAAACAAAGGCGGTCCCGGGGCGCCTCTATTCGCTTCACTTGAATGAGACGAGACATGAACTGCGGTCACGTGTGGTGTTTGTCAACTCGCCTTTGTGGAGAACTTAAAGTGACAGCTCGGCTAGTATCGATACTTCGGGAAATTGGTATTGGTACCGTTCAGATATTTCAGTATTGATATTTATCGAAATATCGATATTTTTGACAACACTACGTTACACATTATGACAAATGCCTGCAGAGGGCGACGGCCTAATGATTGTTTTAACACTTTACAGCTGATCTAATCCTTGTTTAATATTGACTAGGTATGCACCGAATGTTCGACAACCTTAATTACAATCACCGAATAAGCGAAAAGGATCAAATAGATGTCTACTTGACTGTTAAAAATGTTAAGTGTTAAATATTTTAACTGTTGTTTTGTACTTGATTTTTTATTTTATTTATTTACTTTTGAAAAGCAAGACAAAACTGTAAAAATCACATTTTGGCTATTTAATTTATGCAATGGTGTAAAAAAATTGGCAAAATACATGGGGGAAAAACACAAAAAACAGTGTTCAGTAATCGGCCTTCAGCCGAGTGTTTAATTTTGTTCAGCTTAGGCCAAGCATTTTCATTTCAGTGCATCCTTAATATTGACTTAACGTTTACATCAGATATCCACTTAATCTTTAATATTTGGCCATTTCTTTATGACAGAAAAGCTCTAGCCACTATCATTTCTTAAATATGTGGACATCAAAACTCAGACTGTAAACTCAGAGTGAGGGTTTAAACTTTTATTTTGAAATCGCCATGAACAATTAGCATATTGCGAAAGATATTGATGTATTCTCCTGTTTGCATAGGTTTACAAATGATTTACTTTACAAATCTGATGAAATAGTGCATGTTCCATTCCCAGATGAACGTTATAATAAACTCAAACTCACAACAACATGCAGAGATGGAGTTTGAGACTAGGGCTGTAACGATTCCTCGATTCTATTTGAGTATTCGATTTTAAGAAATCCTCGATTGCATTTTGCCCGTATCGAGTAATCCGCAAAATACCGGAAGTGGCGCATTCCACATACTAAACCCATTTAAAATGATAATAAAGCATAATGGCATTAAAAAGCTACAATTCAATTAAATATATATGCGATGCAGGTTTAAAATATGCACTTTAATTATTTACATGCGTGTAAGTTACTTGCGTGCGTCTCAGATCGGCTCCGTTCACAGTAGGGCTGGGTCATATGGCCTAAAAATAAAATCCCCGATTTTTTCACAAAAAATCCGATTTACGATTTAAATCGATTTTTTCCCCCCTACTATTTTAGCATGTAAAGAAACCCCAGCTTTTCCACAATATATATGGGCACCATATATTTGCAATATACATAGCAACTGCATCAGTGCTTTCCACCAGGCCCCATTCTTATCATACCAGACACAGTAAATGTTTGTAAGACAAATAAATATGAGATGGGAGGAAAATATATATTTCCATGCTTTTCTCTTGCACTTATATCCTATACAAAAATATACAATTTTGAACACAGAAATATTAAATGATTTAAATAACTGAAGCGATCTGCCAGCAGGTGGTGGTAAGACACTGATTTAATTACTGAATCATTTCATTCATTTGATTCGTTTGAACGGATGGTTCATTCAGGAATAAAGCAAGTGACTCTTCATGAATGGGAAATTGAATAATTTCACTAGATTCGCTTAAAAACGCACGTTCATTCATAAGTTAATTCATAAGGCTCAGCTGTGACTTATTTCAGACTACTTTTGACGACGAAATAGAGCAAAATCAGGCAATAGTGTTATAGTCAGACAATGTAAGTCACTTAACAATAACTTGTTTATTTAACTGTTGTAATCAATATCTCATTTACAAACTCCCTTAAAAATGATTAAAAGCTGTCACTCATCTTAGTTCGCAATCTCACAAAGCTCTATTATAATAAACAAAGCTACTGCCCATTCAGTCTCTTATTTACACTAGGGCTGCACGATTAATCGTTTTTAAACCGAAATCGCGATTTGAAAGGGTGCGATTTTCAAATCGCAAGAGCTGCGATTATTTCGATTTATTATCAAATGTGGTAACAAGCATATAAGTCATTTTTGACAGGTCACTTCAAGTGCATATTACGTCTTCATGCTTATATTACGTTTGATGCAGAGTTTAACCAATAGGGGGCATTTTAACACTGCATGTAGAGACATGCACGGGACGTATTTTTCAGTCCCTCCCGCCTCCGCAGAAATATGTTGATCTCGGTCCGTTCCTACCTCGACATTCATGTTTTGTCCCGCTCCTGCCCGCATAAAAGTAACCTATATAGTTTTTTTTCAGTACATCAATTGAATTTACATGAAACAGTTTTGTAACATCTCGTAAGTTTCACAAAACCCCAGCATAAACGTCCCCGATAAAATATTTGTTATATAGGCTAAGCATCAACATTCACAACAGAATTAAGAGCAAGCATGAGCTACTGTGTGTATCCAGAGCAGAATGCAAGCAGACAAAGCTAAAGTTGACATCTCACTTCATTTGCGATCTCATAAAGCTCTAACACAATTAATATTTTGCACGATGAATCTTTCACAATGTCTACACTTTGTGTGTTTTAATTTGCGAGCACGCAATATTCAGCACTGTGCAAGAATGTTTGAGCAGTGAGTGGATTCTAACTTAAACTCCTCTGATGACTGCCTATCCTTGTGCTTACTAATCATAGCTGTAAGTTGTATACTAGTTGTTCTTGCTGCTTTTGTGCAATAGATGAATAACAATATTTTGCTTTTTAGATATTTCTATTTTGCGGGGATCCCGCGAATCATTTTATTTTCCCGCGTCCCGAACAGCCGCACTCGCCCATCAAGTTTTGTCCCACGCCGCAGTCGGTTGCGTCGGGTCCCGCTATATACTCCCGTAGGAGTGCAGGTCTCTACTGCATGTACTGAGCAAATAACGTTAACGCCATTTGGAAAAGATAAGCGGGAGCAGCGGCTCAACTTCCCAACAAAGTGTCTCTTAATGTAGGTTATCATCAGTGTTTTACTGATGTAAAATTGTTTACAGTGTGTTTGGATTCCTAAAAGTTTAAGATTTTAATAATATTTTATTATATAATTTTAATTGTTCATTTTATTTTATTTAAGATACTGTAGTTATTTTCTTAATTTGTCATGATAACTGACAACTTTATTTTAAAAAAGGCAACAATGTTTAAGAGGTTTTAAATAAACAGTAGAACAGTGTAGCATACTTTGTGATTATGCTTGGTCTTTCTTTGGTTCTGTTAAAACCACCATATAAAACCTGTAGCTCTTTTATGAAATAGTAGTAAATCGCATTTTAAATCGCAAATCGCAATTTTGATCAGAAAAATCGCAATTAGATTTTTTCTCCAAATCGTGCAGCCCTAATTTACACTCTCTCTACACTTGAGATACATTAGTCAACGTGCAAAACACATAGAAACCTTTGAAGCTCCTTTCAGCGCAAACACAAATATGCTGGTCGGGTCAGTCGCACATGGTGCTCCTAAATATTTTTTCATAGTCGTACGCAGTAGTTTTTTTTTGCCCTTGAACTGCTGGTCTTTTAGTCGCACCATTGAGAAATTAGGTCGCACTCTAGAGCCCTGATATGCAAATAATTCGCCATTGTCTTCAATCATCTCTCTACTCTGTTTATGTGGTAAGTGAAATTGTATGTACTGTATTGTAACAGGCTAAATTGCTAGCAAGCAGCTAATCATGTCCCCTTAGTGACTCGCGTTATTTTACCAGAACGAGTCATTTGTTTTCCGTTCTGAATACAGCGGTTAATTAGGCGCGCCATCATGTGGTCGGACAATATTGCCTCTTAATTATTCTGCCATTGGTGCAATTACAATGTATCTAATATTTTTATTAAAAAAAAAATCACGATACCTCGATTTAATAAAAAATTAAATCGTCTTAAAACGTAAATTCGAATTAATCGGAAAAATCGAAAGAATCGCCCAGCCCTAGTTCACAGTAAATGTTGCTAAATAATTTACATGTGTTGAGCGTCTCAAACTCTATCTCTGCATGTGATTGTGAGTTTTGGTTTATAATAACGTTTATCTGGGAACCCAACGTGTGCTATTTCATCAGGTTTGTAATGTATATCATTTATAACCCTATGCAAACACAGGAGAATACATCGATACATCTCTATATGCTAACTGTTTTTTGCGATTTCATAATAAAAATGTAAATCCTCACCCTGAGTTTACACGTTTTGATATCCACATATTCAACAAATTACAGTGTCTGCAGCATTTCTGTCATAAAAAAATGGCCAAATATTAAAGATTAAGTGGACATTTTAATTAAATGTTTGTTGAGTCAATATTTAACAAGGATTAAACAAATATTATAAAACGGTTAGTTCCATTCCTCAATTCTGATTGGTCAGCAGCTGTTTTATTCACGATACAGCACGGCTACGACCGCTTCACTCAACGTTCTGTGTATCATTGAACCTCCTTAGCAACCACCCTTAGCAACGTAAACAAAGCTTTAGCAGTTAGGGACTACTTTTTACAGCGGAAGGCAGTTAATGATTTTACTTTATGAAAACGTACAACCTAATATACATAAATTAATATATATTTTTGATATTAATATTTTTATTGTGTGGTAACCGTTTTATAAAAGCAATAAGGTACTTGAGGCCGTGCTGTATCGTGAATAAATCACAGCTGAAGGGGTTGCAGGCACTCCGCTTCGCGTCGTGCCTAACAACGCCCTTCAGCCGTGATTTATTCACGATACAGCACGGCCTCTCGTACCTTATTGCTTAAATGACTAATCTCTTTTGATACTTTATTTGAACTAATTATTATTGCCTCATTGCTATTATATGTTTCTATTATATATGTTAATTTTAAAGGCTATTGTTAACTTAGGTCTCTTTTATTTAATACAAAAAAAAATTATCCGATTACTCGGTTAATCGTCAGAATAATGGACAGATTACTCGATTACCAAAATAATCGATAGTGACAGCACTATTTGAGACACTCCACACACATGTAAATGATAATAGTTTGTATAGCAGCATTTACTGTGAACGGAGCCGCTCTGACACACACAAACCCTAACCTACACGCATGTAAATAATTCAAGCGCATATATTAAACCTGCATCGTAGTGTTTGAAATTTTCTTAATAGCATTATGATTTATTATGATTTTTAAATGGGTTTAATATGTGGAATGCACCACTATTTTGCTGATTACTTGATGCAGGCTAAATGCAATCGAGGATTTTTAAAAATCTAATACTGAGAGACACGAGGAATCATCGCAGCCCTAATTACTTAAACTGATGAATTAGTTATTTGAACCAGAAGCAAATTATCGTAAAGAACCAGTTTGTTCTTGTTTGTTTGCCCGAGGCTCTGGATTACAGATATTGTTGTAAATAATGATTCATTTCTTGCACAGACTGATCATTTCGCTTCATAAGACCTTAATATAACATCAGGATATTATCAAGGGTATTAATTTTGTTGCCAGCATTTGCTTTTTTTCGACTAATGTTCACTTTTAACCTGGAGTCAGAGTCAAATCTCGAGTCTTTGGTCATGAGTCCGAGTCACTAACTCGAGTGACCATCTTTGCTATCAAGTGCCGGTGGCCATTGACATTTTATGAAGCACCAAACCCTACGGTTTCAGCTTTGATGAGGGTAAGTAAATTAAAGGAGCAGTTCACTTTTAGAAAATACATTTACAGATAATTTACTCACCCCCTTGTCATCCAAGATGTTCATGTCTTTCTTCAGTCGTAAAGAAATGATGTTTTTTGAGGAAAACATTTCAGGATTTCTCTCCATATAATGGACTTCTATGGTGCCCCTGAGTTTGAACTTCCAAAATGCAGCTTCAAAGGGCTCTAAACGATCACAGCCGAGAAAAGAAGGGTCTAATCTAGCAAACTGATTGGTTATTTCTTAAAAAGTGTATAAATTGTAATTTTTTTTTAACCTCAAATGCCTGTCTTGTCTAGCTCTGTGTGTACTCTGTGTATTCAGGTTCATGACAGTTAAGGGGGTCGCACACCGAACGCGAAGCGCAGCGCCACGTCTTTAAAATTCGAACACATAGTTTTCTATGAGCATACGCACACCGGAGGCGCCTTCGGCGTCTGTCCGCGGCGCCCAGCTACGACTCAGGAAGCTGTTCAAATTTCTGCCGCGCCACAGAGCGCCATCTGCATAGTTTTATATTAAATAACATCATATTAGTCTCAAATCGTCCTATTAGATTAAAAAAACAAGAAACCACTGCTGCAAAATACTACTTACATTAGGTTTACAGCTTGAAAAAAATGTAAACCTATATAATTCATTCATATTTTATTTTCTCAATACATTTTTTCATACGCAAAATCTAAAGTCCTATGTAACATTTGCCTGTCGTAATTACATTCACTGTCTTTGACTGCCACCTACTGGATTTACAAGGTCACAACCGTCACTTGCAGTTCAGAACTTCACTGAAAAATGAACTGGCGCGTATAGAATGTGCGCGTCTGGTGTGCCATACCTCCAGCTGTCCTCGGCGCAACGCGACGTTGCGCTGCGTTTCTCGTCCGGTGTGCGACCCCCTTTAGGGTATGTCAAAAAACTCCCATCTCATTTTCTCTTCCAACTTCAAAATCATCCTACATCGCAGTTTTACCTTTTTTTGTAAAGGGTGTTTGATCTTACTTGCACATTTACTTAGTAAACACTGGGTTAGTAGTGCGGTGATGTAGGGCAATTTTGAATGAACTGTCATGAACTGGAATACACAGAGTTCACGCAGTGCAGTGCAAGACGACGGTTTGAGATTATAAAGTATATAAGTTGTAAATGTTTTTAGAAAATAACTGATCGTTTCACTCGATAAGACCCTTCTTCCTCAGCTGGGATCATTTAGAGCCCTTTGAAACTGCATTTAAACTGCATTTTTGAAGTTCAAACTCGGGGGCACCATAGAAGTCCATTATATAGAAAGAAATCCTTAAATGTTTTCCTCAAAAAACTATTTCTTTACGACTGAAGAAAGACATGAACATCTTGAATGACAAGGGGGTGAGTACATAATCTGTAAATTTTTGTTCTGAAAGTGAACTACTCCTTTAAAGGAGAAGTCCGGTGTGATATTGACCTAAAGTGTGTTGAATCATGATACCGAGTATGAACTTACTCTTCATAGCTCATCTCGGCTTGTCCACTGCAGTCCGAAATCTGGCGTTAGTTAGCCGATGCTAACAACAGGTTGTCAATGAGGGTGAATAGGGCATCGGACTAGCCATGTAAATAAATCACTGTTTTACACCATTTACGAGGCACAAAGTAGCTCCAGCTCGACACTCGACTTATCGTGACTAAATTCAAGATGGCGGCGATCGGTAATTTTACTAAGGGGAATGTCTGTATAAATCTTCTTGTAAATAAACTACCAGTGCTTTTTCAAAGTTCTCAATGTCTCGTTTTAAATGTCAGGGCCCTTGGAAGTCTACCAATGAAGTGTGCCTCGTAAATGGTGTAAAACAGTGATTTATTTACATGGCTAGTCCGATGCCCTATTCACCCTCATTGACAACCTGTTGTTAGCATCGGCTAACTAACGCCAGATTTCGGACTGCAGTGGACAAGCCGAGATGAGCTATGAAGGGTAAGTTCACACTCGGTATCATGATTCAACACACTTTAGGTCAATATCACACCGGACTTCTCCTTTAACAGAAAGCTTTAATTTTTGTGTGAACTGTCCATTTAAGACCGCACAGAATAATCTCCTTCTCCTACCGTTAGCAATGTGACTGTTGCCTCCATTCTGTATAACGTCACTAAGGCTGCGCTTGATCCGCTCGTAGCAGGCGAAATAGAGTGCGTGTGCAGGACCGGCCCCCAGCACAGTGATATTGAGGCCCCTCAAGGGCCGAAGGAGGCCCTCTGTCCGCACAATCCTCTTCAATGCACCGTAAACACTGCGGTACTGAGCCTTCGGGTCTGGCTGTAAACTCTGCATACGTGTCTGCGGACAGAAAGACAGCAGTATATAAGCATATAAACTAATAAAAGAACAACACTTGATATGCAAAACTAAATTGACAGAAATATAGATATTTACAAACACAGTTCAGGAACTAGATCAAATCTTGAAGACCAGTTCTCGTTTCTTGTATTCTGATACTGTGTAGGACACAAGGCCTTTTCGCCTCCTCAAATATCTGATGTCATAGTGTTTCATTCAATTACACCAAAAATTGATGTAATTTAGAGACCCTAAAATAGATACTTTCCAACAGAAACAAAAAGGATAGTTAAATTGTTAACAAAAAAGGGAAGGAAATACCATCAATATGTAGACAGAGATAGAAACAGTCTTTGTGCTTACCCAATATTTCAACTCAGTTATAAAAACATGCTTTGTTTAATGTGAATGATTTGGCAAGAATCATCATAACACACAACAGACTGAGAGGCCACATCAGCCAGACTATCAGAATAAAGCCTGATCCACAAACTAAAGCTCACTCTAGGGCTGGGCAATATGCCAAAAAATCTTACCGATAATCGCCTCAGAAAATATCGTGATATCCGATAATATCGCCTACCCAAGCCCAACCTCCACCACGCCCCGTCCCCGCCAAGACCACATTGCCGACATGCAAAAACACACACGATGTTCAGTTTGGCCTTAATTATTACAGGCTGCTTTTACTTTTCTTTGTTTCTGCTTAACATCGGCTTTGCTGTTGCTAATAATTTTCACTCTGTTCTTATCAAATTAGTTTGACATGAATTTCGTTTTGTGAGGAGAACTATTGAGGAAAAATAATAGAACACAATTTTATTGTAGGTTTAATTTCCTTGATTATACAATTGTATCGTTGTTTTCAAACTTGTAGTCAAGCTATAAATGTATATATTTTTAACAAATAAAAAAAAAAAAAAACGAATTAAAAACGAATTCTGAGCAAAAACGGCAAAGTATTTTTTTTCTTTCTGGTAGCCTATTTCGGAGTTCTCTTTTGGCCCGTTTTTAACTAAATAAAAATAACTGCTTCATTTATTAAGCATGAGTAATTTAAATGTCTTTTTTTTTTTTTGTATTTCAATTTTTTGAATTTTTTTTTTTATTACAAAATACAACTCCCACAATAACTGGGCTGCCAACACTGAAACTCCGAACGCGTTAGAGATGCGCAGATGAGCTCAAACGTCACCCGAATCCGCAGCTTCAAATAAATTATCCGCCCGCCACCCACCCGCACCTATATTTTTTTCTGATTATTACAGTTATTTTAATTCTTAGTTTTGCATGATGATATGATGAATGCATTGGTCAATTCAACAGCTGATCTGCACATCGCTGCACACTTATACGCTTAATCACTCGTGCTTTTAAGCCAAACCCACGCTGAAAAGAATAACGTTAACTGACCTGGACGGTCCTGACCACTTCACTGTCTTTACTGGTGTTTTTAGAGAAAACCACTGCATTACCGTACTCAATAGCATTAACATAGACGGAACTTCCCCTTCACACACACAAATGAAATCGTCTGCCTGATGAAAAAACTATTTAAAACGGGTTCATATTTTAGAAAATGTAGTTAATGTTTGCATCATTATTGATTTATCTCATCCACCCGCGACCCACCCACAAATAATCAGAATGCATTTTTTATCCGACCCGCGAATATAACCGATCTGCGCATTACTAGAACGCGTGCATGTTGAGGGGCGAGCTGAAAGCACTATATTTGTCTTTATCCGTTTGCAAGAAAGCTTTATAGTTTTGTTGCAAATGAATTAAAATGTATAGTGCTCTATCTCAGCATAATTCTATATAATTAAATAGTATACACTGTTTAAAAAAAACACGGCTGATGTCAATACACATCCAATACACCCTTGTTTTCTTTCTCAACTCTTTACATGCACTTAAGACATAACCGATTGTATTTATGGGATATTTTGATGTAATTCTGTGTGCATTTGTCCATTCGAATGTGTAAGAATGCCAGAAAGAGAGCTCAGTCAAGCGTTCGCGTATATGAAAGGCGTCTTCTTGCAGTTGAATCTTTTAAAATCACATTAAATTCACATACAGAAATAAAGAAACAAAATCAAAATTTTATTTTATAACAAGTAATTCGATTCCTTACCTTAGCTATCTGATTTCCAAAACAGCTTTTCGAAAATAGCTTCAATTCCCAACCATATACTATAAAAAAAAAAAATAAATCATTCTTGCATGCAAAAAGAATTGTATGGTAACTATAGGGCTATGTAAAATGTTTTGGCAACTACTTAAAAGGTTTACCATTTATCTTTTTTCCCCCCTCGATAATATCGATAATCGTCTGAACCCTGACTGTTGACATCGACATCACGATACTTAAGAGACATCGTCGATATACGATAATATCGTCATATCGCCCAGCCCTAGCTCACTCTGGCCAAAAACTGCCCACTCGGACGTAAGATGTCTGAGCTACCACCCAGTTTTATTGCCGCTAATACTTCTTGAGGGAGTATACTTTCATATTGGCTTCCTAGACTTTTTGACCACATATGACTAATTACTAAATGTTTGAAAAACCATTTTGATTCAAACTAACTGTCTAATAGTTCTTCAGAACACCTGGGAGCAATTTCAAATGATTCACTGAAAAATCTCTGAAAAAAATGTAAATTTGTAAATCAAACCAAAGCACTTCTTTTTCAATCATTCTTCTTTTCCCTACTTTTCCCCCATAATCCTTCTTAATTCTACCTCTTAAACCCAAACACTAGATAGGCCGGTGTGACCAGTTACAGCTTACTTTGAACAAGACACTATTACAGATAATCACAAGAGTTTAATCAGCTCGTCTTTAACTAGAGAACTAGACAAACACGCAGATATGTTTGAATTTGCCCAAAACTATAATCATAAAATCCCTGTCATCAAACAGCAACAGCTAGCTGGGATAACAAGAGATCTCCCTGAAACCATTTATCAGCATGGATTTAGTTGTTTAAAGTGGATTTAACTCCCCATTTCAAACCGTTCTGTAAAAGAAACTGCAAACGTTTGCAACTATTATGGGAATACATTTCTGTATGTTCTGGATGGCTTTAGCAAACAAAAGCAGAAGAGCAGCTAAATATGCCACAGAAAACTCTATGCCAATGTAGTTTCCTCAAAAACAGTCAAATAAGTCATGTAATACCTATAATGAACATTTGAAACTCCAAACCTAAATGGGTTACA
Organism: Garra rufa; assembly: GCF_049309525.1. Classification (NCBI taxonomy): domain Eukaryota; kingdom Metazoa; phylum Chordata; class Actinopteri; order Cypriniformes; family Cyprinidae; genus Garra; species Garra rufa. Next base: position 3,953,530 of record NC_133375.1, on the reverse strand, counting down.
CACTTCCCCTGAGATAAAACAAACTTCCTTCATTAAAAAAAGGAGATAGCGTGACACTTTTCTGGACTTTTCCTAAAGATCTTGTTGCAACAAACTGTAACACTGAAGGAGTTTTTCTTGCAATAATGACTGATGGACATGTTGGAACTTTTTCCCATTTATTATTACACATGAACATGAAATACATGCTGACTGATATGAGAAACAAAACTAGCACAGATATGTATGAAATCAGTTAAGCAAACCTCCATAGTAAGCTAGGCTGCTTCAGTTTTTAGCAAGGTGGAAATGTTATAATTATATGCCTTGTAATAATCTAAGTTAGGATCACTGCAGCAGTAAAGTGGCATATTTGAGCACTTAATGAATTCAACTGGTTACAATCAAGCAACTGTAATAGCAGAAAGGTCATGATAGGAATGTAAGTATGTGTTGTACAAACACGTGTGTGCGTGAAAATAACGGCTTGTTAATCAACTTTAAAAAGTCCCGGACGCTCTTGGACATTCACACCCTTCTGGACGTGTGAGATTACGACCTCTGCCCTGGCCCACCCATCAGCCATGAGGAGTGACTCGCACCCGCCCGTCCGACCGATTACTGGCAATACTTTGTCGTTACCGCCATCAGGCCCAACGCTTAAACCAGCTGTAAACATATACCTGCCATTGAAACTGCAGTTTATATACAGCCTGCATATTTATATATATTATTGTCAAGAGATGTTTTTAGTAGGGCTGCACGATATTGGGAAAAAATTACATTGCGACATATTTTTTTCTCGCGATACATATTGCGATGTGTACAAATTCATTTATGTTCATCAGGTTGTTTTGAACTGCTTAAAAATCAAATAATAATTCAAGAATAATTGGGGTAATTTTGTAAGCATTTTCAAAGAATAAAACATGTAAAAGTACAGTATAATCAAAACCCTGAAATAAAATACTTTTTAAAGCTTATTTTGGGTAGTTTCATAAACTGTTTGACTCACCTTATTCACTGTCAATGCAGGCAAATCAAGGCTCTAATATGAAATGAATAATGAATGTCGCTTTTACCCTGATGAAAGGGAAATCAGCTTCTTCCTTTCACGAAAAACATTAAAAGCTTAGCCAAGATGGAGGAACAGCTGATCATAGCTGTTACAGGGATAACATTTTTTAGCAGCAGAGCTACTGCAAGCAATTTTTAGTTTTGGAAATCCATTTATCTTTGTTTATTTATCTTTGCTGAAACTTACGCGTCTTTAGGAGAGCGGGTCATGGTTGCTTAGCAACGGCAGACGCCACTGGAGCTCAAGTTACAGAGCGCTTTGGAAAGAAGGAGAAAGCGGCGCGCCTAGCGTTTTCCACACGTTTTTAGGCGCGACATGTGAACGGTCCCTTAAATTCGTAGTGTTTCCCGCGAGTTGTGGCAACAACTGCCAGGCACTCCCGACAAAGCACCTGTTTTTGGTCAGCAGCATCCTTTTTGTATCCAAAATACTTCCATATGACCGACGTTGCGTTTCTTTTTGCGACCAAATCTTCCATTTCGGCGCTTTTCTCCCGTCCCGCACTCATTTCGCCATGCGCACGCACAGACTGCATGCATGAAGTAGGTGAAGCAACGTGTGCATTGTAGTTTTTAAAGAACCCTTATACATCAGTTAATTACTTTATTTTAGACAAATATAGATCCGTGAATAGAAAGTTTAGAAATATAGAAAGTACATTTTTAAATCAGACACACATACATTTTTTTTTGCCCTGCATCGTGACTGCCACGATGTGACTATCGCGCATGCGTACATCGGGATGACGATGCTGAAACGATCTATCGTGCAGCCCTAGTTTTTAGTCATGTTTTTTAGTTGCTAATCTTTCACTTTAATAACATTTCACAAACTGTATCTAGTAGTAGCCCTGGTTACAACTGCAAGATATAAACTCAAAAACTCACAATTACGAGATATAAATTTGTAATTGCAAGAATAAAGTTAATGGCAAGATAAAAACTCGCAATTGCGAGTTTATATCTCTCAATTCTTAGAAAAAAGTAAAAATTGCAAGCTTATATCTCGCAATTCTGGCTTTTCGCAATTGTGAGTTTATATCTTGCAATTCTGACTTTATAACTCGCAATTGTGAAGTCAAAATTGCAAGATATAAACTCACAATTACGAGATTTAAATTTACAGTTGCGAGAATAAAGTTATTTGCAAGATATAAACTTGCAATTGCAGAAAAAATTATATCTCGCAATTCTGACTATAACTTGCAATTGTGAAAAAGTTTATTTTCTTTTCTGACAATTCTGATGCAATTGTGAGTTCATATCTTTAAATTCTGACTTTATAACTCACAACTGCGAGTTTACATCACGCAATTCTGTGAAAAAAGGTAAAACTGCGAGTTTACATCTCGCAACTCTGACTTTATAGCTTGCAATTGTGAAAAGTCAAAATTGCAAGATATAAACCCACAATTACGAGATTTAAATTTACAGTTGCGAGAATAAAGTTATTTGCAAGATATAAACTTGCAATTGCAGAAAAAATTATATCTCGCAATTCTGACTATAACTTGCAATTGCGAAAAAGTTTATTTTCTTTTCTGACAATTCTGATGCAATTGTGAGTTCATATCTTTAAATTCTGACTTTATAACTCACAATTGCGAGTTTACATCACGCAATTCTGTGAAAAAAGGTAAAACTGCGAGTTTACATCTCGCAACTCTGACCTTATAGCTTGCAATTGAGAGTTTATATCTTGCAATTCTCAAAAAAAGTCAGAATTGCAAGATATTAACTAGGGCTGGGCAATTTGGCTTAGAATCAAAATCTCGATTAATTGAACATTTTAACCCGATTACGATTAATGAACGATTATTTTATTTATTAATAAAATTATATTTAATTATATTTATATAATAATTATTTTTTTGCCCTCATAGTTCACTGACAAGTTTTGTACAGTAAATATGTTCACATATTACAAGCGAGAGATTTTTGGATGAAGGGTGCATTACTTGATTTTAAAATAATTGAAGAAAACAGAAACACACTATCTACGATCTATGATTATTAATTGAACATCAGTGTTGAACAACTGAAATTAAAGCAAGCATTGCTTAAAACGAAAAGTCACATTTTTCTTAAATTAGTGAAAATAAATAACTTGCACTATTGGAAACAAAATAAATAATTTTCAATGTTTTTCATATTAAAAGTAGAAAATAAGCAGTATCTCCTCTAAATAAAATTACCCTTGTATATCCTGTAAAAATACTTTTTACTGTATAAATACTGTTTAAGCTCTCCATCGACATGTCGGCGGAATAACGGAACGGAGTGCTTGTGTTTTTTAAAGGGAAAGTAATTGAAATAATCTTCCTGGAAAAATTTTAACGATTATAGGTTCTGAATGTCGATTTCGATTATTTTTCGATTAATCGCCCAGCCCTAATATTAACTCACATAAACTTACAATTGAGATATAAATTTGCAGTTGTGAGAATAAAGTTAATTGCCAGATATAAACTCGCAACTGCGAAAAAAGTTTATATGTCGCAATTCTGACTTTATAACTTGCAATTGTGAGTTTATATCTTGAATTCTGATTTTATATCACGCAATTCTGAAAAAAAAGCGAAAACTACGAGTTTATATCTCGCAACTGACTTTATCATTCATGAAGGCAAGTTTATATCACACCATTCTGAGAAAAAAGTCAGAATTTTGTTTTTATTCAGTAGTGGAAATTGGCTTCCATAACTTTTAGCTTTATTTTTGGAGTACGAAGATACAAATGTCAAAGGCATACCACAGTTAGACTATGGATAAATATGCAAGAACTATGGAAAAGTTTCAAAAGGGCAAGTAGAATCAATAGCTTTAAAGTCTAAGTTATGTACTAAGCTGTTAGTTTCCTATGCACAATATGTTTGGTTCCACTGATATTTGACTGTAGAAATAATCTGCTCTTTATTCGACTTAAAACATCTCAACAGATGCCTATAAATTCTAAATAAAAATGTTAAATGTGGGATTAAATCTGGGATCAAATAGCAACATCACTGGTAAATGCATTTACTAAAGTAACACATTCATAATAATTTCATTAATATTAAGATCTATAGAACTCTGTGGCACCACAATTCTGGAACGGATGACATACCACAATGTAAACATTAACCATTTCAGCCTTTAAGCAACACACAAAGAGCACATATCTTGTGTGGACAATGGACAAAGAAGTAACTAATTTGCATTGGTGTAATGTGTTTATATTGGTCAGAGTATGATGAGGAAAAACACACAAAGTCATTCATCCTGTTGCTCTATTCTGGTTCTTCTGCTATTGCTGCATCTCTGAATCACACCCTGCCTCTTACGGTACATGCATCACAATATTACCAAACACTGGCATAAAGAACCATGTGATCTGTTAAAGATCCCTTTCAGTCACAAACTACAGACTGCCAGACTGCAAAACCATGCAACCAATGCATTAATCTTACATAATGTGACATTTCAGAGTGATACCAAATGTGACCCTGGACCACAAAACCAGTCTTAAGTCGCTGGGGTATGTTTGTAGCAATAGCCAAAAATACATTGTATGGGTCAAAATTATTGATTTTTCTTTTATGCCAAAAATCATTAGGAAATTAAGTAAAGATCATGTTCCATGAAGATTTTTTGTAAAATTCCTACTGTAAATATATCCAAATGTAATTTTTTATTAGTAATATGCATAGTTAAGAACCTAATTTGGACAACTTTAAAGGTGATTTTCTCAGTATTTTGATTTTTTTGCACCCTTAGATTCCAGATTTTCAAATAGATGTATCTCGACCAAATATTGCCCTATCCTAACAAACCATATATCAATAGAAAGCTTATTTACTGAGCTTTCATATGATGTATACATCTCAGTTTTGTAAAATTTAACCTTATGACTGGTTTTGTGGTCCAGGGTCACAAATATTCAGTGGGAAACAAAAGCTGGCCGTAACAACTTTGACTGAATTGAGAAAAGTGGAATGTGATATATTCGCCAAAAAAACAGTAATGTCAACTCTACATTCTGTGGTGGATTATGAATGAATGGAAAGCCGGCTTGTTAAACTATAAAAAAGAAGCACCATGAATGATTGCAGATAGAAACAGGGAGTGTGTGCGAGAGTAAAGGTCATACATGGAAAAGCACGCCAAGTGTCCTGAAACGCTCCTCAGAGGTGCTTCTAGGAAGTGATGAAGCTTGTAAAGCTGGCAAGCCCCCACAATTTCTCACACACTGGAAATTCCAGTTTCACTACTACAGACACATGTGCTCCAGTAACTGAATTGCAACATCATGTTTGGGTTGATGTTTCAACAGAACCTTTAATTTACAACTACAATACAATGACAAGGTTTAAAGCACATGTGCAGGGCTCTACTTTTGCAACTGTAAACTACTGTGTGCGACTATGAAAAAATATTGAGGAACACCAGTGCAACTGACCTGAAAGCATATTTGTGTTTGCACTGAGGGGGGCTTCAAAGGTTTCTACATGTTTTTGCAACATTGAGCAACGTATCACAGACATGAATGATGAATCCTTTCATAAATAAAGTGTGGAGAGAGTGCAAATAAAAGATCGATTGTGATTATAATTGAGCTTTGTAAGACTGCGTTGAACTAAGATGAGTGACAGCTTTTAACAATTTTTAAGGTACTTTGTAAACGAGATATTGATTTAATACAACAGTTAAATAAACAAGAAGTTATTATTAAGTGACTTCCATTGTCTGACTATAACACTGTTGCCTGATTTTGTTCGATTTCACTGTCAAAAATTGTCTGAAACAAGTCACAACTAAGCAGCTGCGCATCTCCACACAAACACAGCGGTGTTTCGTTTATGAATGAACGTGCGTTTTTAAACGAATCTAGTGAAATGATTCAATTTCCCATTCATAAAAACAGTCAATTGCTTTATTCTGGTTCGAACTAATCAAATGAATAAATGATTCAGTAATTAAATCGGTGTCTTGCCGCCACCCGCTGGCAGATCTTTTAAGTTTTTTTTAAATCATTTCATATTTCTGTATTCAAAATTTTATTTTTAAAACATTAATCTCAACATGAATTTATGAATTTGACTGCACCCCTTCCACCACTGAGCCTCATTAAACACATGAAAATCTGAAAACAAAGGTAAAAACAAAATTCCCCTGTAAATCACTTTAAGGAGTCAAATATCACCTCGAGATTTTTTATCAGATTTTTTGATTGTTTAGAATGTGCTCCTAAATTTTTTAACAAGAAAAGTAAGCGTACAGCCCCTAAATACAA